>NC_091569.1:2616870-2629370 GCF_042767895.1 Penaeus vannamei | reverse complement strand
TCTCTCTATCTTTTTCTATCCCTCTTCCTCAAACTATTATTAAACACCTATGTACATTTAACTCTCTTTACTCTCCCCTTTTCCCCCCTTATTCCTCTTTTTTCCCTCATTCTCTCCCCTCCTCCACTTTGTCCGTTCATCCCCCTTAAGATACAACATATAAACAAATGATTGCAGAAAACGACCCCGGAAATACCACAGCAGTAACCTTATTCCTTTTAATCTTATTGAAGTCATCTTGTGTCTCTCGATAACCAGAACCAACAGAAGATTGATTCTTGGAATAGCTGTTGCGTAATAGAGTTTAATTTGGGTCTGTAGGTCTGAACACCTGTATACGACATGCACGCAGACACTTACAACAACAGAAGATTGATACTTGGAATAGCTGTTGTGCAATAAAGTTTGATTTGTATGTACGTCTGAACACATATACGGCATGTACACACACACACACACACACACGCACACACACACACACACACACACACACACACACACACACACACACACACACACACACACACACACACACACACACACACACACACACACACACACAAACACAAACAAACAACCACACTCACACATACTCACACACACACACACACACACAAAGTCACACTCAGAGAGAGAGAGAGAGAGAGAGAGAGAGAGAGAGAGAGAGAGAGAGAGAGAGAGAGAGAGAGAGAGAGAGAGAGAGAGAGAGAGAGAGAGAGAGAGAAAGAGAAAGAGAGGGCGGGGAGGAAAGGAAAAGAAGGACTGAAAGAGTGAGTGTAAAGGAAGCGCATTATACTGAAGAAATGTTACTTAAGGGGCCACTTCCAGTGAAGTAGTATAAGGAAGGGGAAGGGTCGGAGGACGGGAGATATGGGAGGGAGGAGTAGAGGGCGGAAAGGAGGATAATAGGGTAATTCTTATCCCTACCCCCTTCCCCCTCGGTACTTTATTAGCAGCTGTATCTTGCCCTGGGGACCGCTACGGGCAGCTCCCGTAAGGCGGCAACCCGGGAAGGTGACACTGATATTAACATTTATGGCCAGTTACGGGTCCTCGTATTAAGAGTAGCGGGGCGGTATTACTCGGCCGCAGACGACGGGCCCCCGACGTTTTATCTCCGTCGCTAAGAGGCTGGCGACGCTGGAGCCGTCCACGCTGCCCTTCGCTGTGTTTCAAGTCCAGACCCTAATGGCACGGGTGACACAAGGCCTTGTCGTCAGGTTTTTCCCCCGAGCTGCTGCTCCTGTCGGCTTTGTGGTGGTGGGCAGCGCGAGGGCTTTTTCCCAGAGGCAGAAGGGCGTCGTAGATCTTGTGTGCGGTCGTCCCGTGTCTGCTGCGACCCCGGATATGAACCGTGTGCGTCTTGCGGTCACATATATTAAGAGCATGTCACGTGGTCTTGGATATTAACGGCATTTGTCTTGGGTCACATATTTTCCTCTCCCACATGGCTTTATGACCTTTGATATTAACTGCTTGTAATATCGCGTGCCAACTTTTGCTGTTAGGAACTTTTGGGATCGTCAGATAAATTTGTTTGTTTAAGATAATTCTTCCATAAAGTTAATCATGATATGTCTGGAGCTGGCTGATATCAAGTACATTGCATTATTTAAGAAAAATGCTTGCTCTTACATTTTGTTCACACTCTTATTTGACAATTTGTGTCTAGTAAACACAAATGTTAAATCCGTCAGACAAGAGCATCTCCTTGCCATAATTAAACACATACGTTACACGCACATGCACGAAAACACAAACGCTATTCTGAACATAGAACTTGCTATCTAAACATATCTTGTACCCAAATGTTCAACAGGGTTTTGCCACTGGTAATAACGTCCTCCCAGCACATATAATAAACCAAAAAAAACAATCTCGACCGTGACCACACATACAAGTAGAAATATCTTAGCCAGAGGACGTAGCGAGTGTCCGTGCTTACTGTGTTCCGAATATGTTTGTATGTGTGGGCTTGGATGATTCATAGTTGTTACGTCACCGTTTTTGAGGAAAAAACACTTACCCTCTTTGGTGAGTCTTAAAATGGCCGATTCTTGCCCCTAGCATGTACTATAATTTAAGACGACACTGTGTGGTCATTGCAGTTTATTTGTGCTTTTATATTTTTCATATTTTTCAAAATAAATGCACCAGAAGGCACTTTTTGTGCCGACAGAGACTTGCCACACTGAATATCAACCACAATACAAATGTCTACAGTCGTTTGTCTGAGTAGTTATCAGGTTGGTGATTTTTAAAATATTTAATGTAACTGATAGCATACTCATACAATTGAGATCCTGTTTCTAATTTTGGGTTGAATGATTCAACATTCTTAGATATTGTCGGTTTGGTCCAGATTCATTTTTCCCCTTAAGTATTTTCTCTGACTCGGGCTTCTGGTAAGCCATATTCTGGAGATCCTTGCCGGATACTTGTTCACTCCAATTCGGCTTTTTCTTCGAAGTGATTTTATCAGTGCGTACTTTGCCGCTGTAACTGGATCTCCTCCCTTGTGGTGACATGGTCTTGTTCTCTCTCTTGCCTACCCCTGCTGCTGCCATTGGTGCAGCTGCTGCAGCTCCTATTAATGCTCCTACTGCTAGCTCTGTTATGATATTAATGCAGTTAATAATGCTAAAACCACTACTCTCCCTGTTCATGTAATTAATGCAGAAGTACTGTTACTGCTGCTTTTGTTACTACAACGTGTCTCGCTATTACTTGTTTCTGCTGCTGCTTTTGCTATATCTCCTGTGACAGTTGTTTCTAGTAATGCTACTACTTATCTTAGGTTTTAGTCACATTATGTATCAGGCATTTGCAGAAAATTATTTAAAGTGCATCGCTGTTTACTCTTAAAATATTCAACAGTCATAAAATTCCCTTAATTTTGGAAACATTAAGCTATGTTTAATTTTTTTTCCAAAGACAAAATAATGCTTCTCTGATGGCCTGGCATACAGAATGCCAAAAGCATCGTTTTAGAACTATGTAAAAATATAGCACAGTTTAAACATCAACGCATCGTTTTTTCTTGTCATCAGCATGTTTGATAATAATAACATCAAAAACATTCAGGCTTTGCTCTTGCATAACTAATGAAAATGATAACTATGTTCATAAAACATGCATCAAATTGTATTCAAGTTTAATGATATTTGCATTTTCGACATCACTACCGAAATCAACACAACTATTACAAAGCAACACAAAAGCCTTTCCTCTGTGATCAAATGTTATGTATGCTTTATCTTTGTTTATTATTGTTATTTATTCATTTATCTTATTTATGCACTGGTTTGTTGACAATTTTCCTCTGACGCGCGCGCGCCTATACACACACACACACACACACACACACACACACACACACACACACACACACACACACACACACACACACACACACACACACACACACACACACACACACGTTTAAAGAGATTCATGCTTTAGGTTATCATATATTTTGAACTCTACATATAGCTTCGCAAAGTAGACAAACACATGGATTTTCTGTCTTCACCCTCTAAGTAAACTGGTAGTTTTATTATTCTACTTAAACTTTTATTCACATTACACATTTCAATTCGACGGCGATTACAGAACAGTTCAAAATCTCTGGATAAACATTGCCACTTTTATCAGCATTTATTGTGACAAATACAAAAGGACTGCGGAAAAAATATCATTAATTACCATGTATAAAATGTGTAATGAACTCGGCAATACAGTTTCTTTAGAATTACGCAATTCTGATAAAAATGCATTATTAAAACACAGCACACCGCGTTCTGGAACAATACATTCTCATTTATACATTATATACAGCCGCATCGTGTCACAAAAACAGAGCTATCATTCAGTCCCAGAATTAAAGGATTAAAGTAAATTAAATTAATTAAATTAAATTAAATTAAATTAATTAAAGGATCTGCATTAAAGGATCGATTAATTGTTGTCAAAGGAAGTCTTTCCTCTTCCCGTTCATATTGATGAATTGTGCATATATGTATATAATGAATATGTGATTTGCCTTTAAGTCCTGTATAAGGTAGGGTGCACAACCTTTCTCACTGTCTGCATTGAAGCTGTGATTGTATCTATTCCCAAACACCAGTCATTTCTTTGAAGAAGCACTTAAGATGCTGGTGATGTTTGCAGTGTGTCTGATGAACAAGACTGTATTTGAAATAACTGTTATCGTCAACATGTCTGTTAATAGGTAATTATCACCAAGTCATGATCACTCATCACCAGTCTGTCTAATATAAGTTCACATCAATATAAAAAAAATAATTAACTAACGCACCTACGATGGTACAATCACTGGTAACGGCAGTTACGATCGTACACAGGAGTGGTATTCCCTAATAATATACCGTTGGAATAACCATGGTCAATTTTACCAGTGGTCTGAACACTAGTATGTTGGTAACTAGAGAAAACGAGTCCAAAACTCAAAATCTAAGCATTTTTTTTTTAGGCATGTTTTTATAACTGATATTGTTATGATGGCAAACACAAATCACAACATGGATATGGCAAAGAAATGCAGATTGTACGTGAAAATAGCAATTTTTATTTATTTATTTATTTATTATTTTTTTGTAAAATTATAGACATAAGCTTATTTTATACTGTAAAATGCAAGAATCGGTATATTAAGCATCTCGTAAAGAATTATTTCTCTGACATTATTACTACAAATTCTGTAGAAAAAAAAAAAAAAATTAAACGTTAAACGAGTATAGCAACTTCTGTATCTGTGGCACTTTAGCAAAGGGCAGCAAACTCTAAACCGCATGGCAGAGAATGAGCTTGAAATATTTCCTTTATTTGACGATAGATAGCGATTAATCAAATTTGTGTTAAGGTCAGTTCTTTGCTTGAGAATGATAATAAATAAATAAATGAGAACCAATTGGACTGTTTCTTTGGTTTGCGATACGTATGAAAATAATTGTTTTATGAATTGTCAGGGTTTATTATTATTCCACCTGATGGATATCATTAAACAAATATTTACTTATTTTTTCTGTATATGCTTAAATGTTTTTTTTAGCTCTAACCATAATTTTAAAAATCTTGCTGCGTCGAGTTTTGTTTACATGTTACATGACTAGCCGTAAATGATTATGCATGGCGGCCTGTGATTGGTGGATTTGCTTTACTAGAGCCCTCTATTGGCTACCATTAGAACGAGTCGATTTACGATCGTAACTGTCTGAGTTACCATCACGTGAATTTCACTTTACCATCGCTGGTAAACGCGATGGTAACTTACCACTGGGAACTGCGTTACGATTGTATGTTAGTGAATCCAACTCCAGGAAATAAATAATACATCACTTCATTGCTCTTCCCCCAAGAGAGGCCATGATTGAGGTTATGTAAAGAAATGTCTTGTTTATTAAAGGTGATATTTGCCGTTACTTGTGCGTTTCATAATTGTGCTTGTTAACGTTTGGAATTCATAATTTTTTTGAAATTTACTGTATATAGTAATGTAAAGATTGGGTAATGAGAGGATTTTTTAAACAGCCATGATACGTTATGAAAGTTTTTCTTGATTTTTTTTACGAGCTGTAAAACTAAACGTATATCATTTTCGCTTTTACTAAACTGCAATAATAACACATCACAGACAAGGGAAGAGAATTACTGCAATGTAAGATAACAGGTAACATATACAGCAAAGACTAGAAAAAAAATATTTTTCACTCCTTTTTTTCTATTAATCTTTATCTCTCTCTCTCTCTGTCTCTCTCAAGTTCAGTAAGCATATAACGAAAGCTCTTAATATTGCGGTATTTAAAGGCGTGTAGTTCTAGACTGTTATCCGAGATATATGCAATGTAGTCTATGTCAATCTATACTTTTATATACTCACACACACAAACACATATGTATATTCTATGTTTAAATATATATATATATATATATATATATATATATATATATATATATATATATATATTTGTGTATCCATTTATGTTTTTTTTTATTATTTGTTTATTGTGTTGTGTGCATATATGTTTATGTATATATAGATATGTATATGTGTGTGTGTGTGTATAAGTATGCAATTGTTTAATTTCTTTTATTTGCTCATTGGTTTGGATTAGATGATATCAGAGAAAAGAGAAACAGAGATGAAATAAAAAATCTTCCCTCCGTCGCTGCCCCTCATTCCCTTCCTTCCAAGGGCAAGGACCCATCTCCTCGCCCCTGCTCTTCATTTCCCGTCATAACCTCTTTAACATGCAGATATAAATTTCTTATCTGCCGAGAATCACGCAAAGTTAGATTGGCCCATTTAAGTTTTGGAACATGTAATGAGGGCGAATAAAAAAGCCGTTTAAAAAAGGGGGAGAAACACACACGCGTAAAAAAAAAAAAAAAAAAAAAAAAAAAAAAAAAAAAAAAAAAAAAAACGATCGTTCTTAGTTTGAGTTGCTTTGTGTTGTGTTTGTCTTCGAGAAATCTTTCCACCCCCTTTTGTAGTTTATCTTTTTGGTTCTTTTATTTTTTTTCTGGATTTCTAGTTTACTTTGTGTTTCTGTTTACTTTTACTGTTTTTTTTCGGCCTCTCTCTCCTCACTCTAAAGATACAACGACGGCAAGTTACACCTATGAGCCAGTAAACAAACCACAAAGGAAAATGCAGCGCAAAACACTCCCAAACACAAACGCATAAATCTCCATGTTAATTTTTGATTCTCTCCTCTCCCTCATAGCAAGGGAACGAGGGTCGTTTCCAAACCCCATTGGGAAGGGCGGCAGGCGCTACCAAACATTTTAGCTCATTAATTACAGTTATGAAGATAGCATGTGCAGCGGTGTGCGCCGTTACTGTTATGGGCGGGGTATTTTGAAGGCAATATTTGTGTTTCTGTGATTTTAATTTTCCTTGTCGTTGGTGTCTTTTTTTTCTGTCTCTTTCTCCTTTTTTTTGTGTGTGGGAGAGGGTCGACTTATGTAGGTATTTGGTAAATTTTGTGTTGTTCGTTGGCGAGCTTTGGAGAAGAATGCACGTACGCAGCTGCTTTCGTTACACAGAAAGCTCAACAAGAATGATGTTATTGCATGTGCTAATTGTTTTGAGTACTTAACGCCGCTGCATATAAGCAATTGCACGTATGAATATTCAGATTATCGCAAATCAAAACCAGGAAGCATTATGCAACAGAGCGATTTTCATCTCTCTCTCTCTCTCTCTCTCTCTCTGGCACACACACACACACACACACACACACACACACACACACACACACACACACACACACACACACACACACACACACACACACACACACACACACACACACACACACACACACACACACACACACACACATACACACGTTCTCTCTCTTTCTGTGTGTTTGTGCGTGTGCGTGTGTCTACTTCTCTGTGTTTCTGTTTTTTTTTTCTTTTGTCTTTCTCGTTGTCTTTTTTCTCACTTTTTATGCCTCTGTCCTTGAGTCTTTCTGGTTCTGTCTTTCCCTCTGTCTGTCGTCTATCCCTCTATCTCTCTCTCTATGTGTGTGTGTGTGTGTGTGTGTGTGTGTGTGTGTGTGTGTGTGTGTGTGTGTGTGTGTGTGTGTGTGTGTGTGTGTGTGTTTGTGTGTGTGTGTCCCATATTCTTGTTCTATCTTTCTTGCAAGCGGATAGAGATTTGTCTTCCAATTAAGCACCTTCAACTGGAAGTGCGGGAGGAATATTAGGAGATCTGCTTCTTTCACTTGACTCCAACCTGTCACATTTCGGGAGATGCAAGAGAAAGGTCAGGCCTTGCGACGGGAAGCTGAAGTTCATAATTAAGATTTTAAGCGTCCTTGCCTTACTGCCATAAGATGAGGATGCAAGTTAGAGTCTATGCGAAGCGGGGTGAAGTGCACTGCATTTAAGAATCTTGTAAATGATGCTCAGCGCTGCCGCATCCCGCTGATGTTGTTGGAGTTCCGAGAACATCCCGGGCAAAGATTTTCTTTCATATTAAATTCCGTAAAGCGTCGAGGTTCATTTTGCACTCTGTCGAGCATTGTCAGGGGAGATTGAGGGAAAGAAAACCACAAGCGTGGAGAGTATTCCGCCAGAGGGAATTTAAAGATTGGTGAAAGGTAGAACACACTGGCATGGGAGTCCTTAAACTGGCGTGCTTGTCAGTCTAAAAACTCCCTTTTGATACATTCTCTTGCACAGCACGTCAGTACAGGGTTATTGTTTTCTGTCTGTTTCTATAATTTTTATAATTCCTGGCCAAGGATTGTGATTATAATATATTTGTTCGTTACTTCCCCAAACAAAAGAGGGGGTGCAGTCTACAAAGGAGCTGGCTTCGGGAATGAGGAAAAGAAGACTGTTCCCTTAATGTACACTAGTGCCAATGGTGTCACATTTAATTTCTATATGAAGTGTATATTTTTAAGGAAATATCCGTTAGTGCGAGAGGTCATTTCATCTGGAGGTCAATTCCTTGGCCAATGTTATTCTGGATTTTTTTTTCTTCCTGTCACTGAAATCTTGCGGTCAGGTGGATGATATTCTGTGAGATTCAAGACAAAACTTTCAGCTACAGAAATATTGTTTTCGTGTGGAAATGTAAACCTTCAGCATGAGGCATTTGATTTTCGTGCTGTGCAAGTGCTAGTTTTCGGTGGATTTACGTGCTTTGTAAGTACTAGCTATGGAAATAAGACGCCATTCCTTTTCATTGATATTATGGGATAAGAGGATATTTAATCTGCAGTTGTTGGGTTGAAAAATATATTTTTGAGTTTGCTCACATCAATTTTACTTTCTTTATTTCTAACCATTTTTGATATGTGGACTTTAAATCTTAATTTCCCTACGGTTTTTATTATTATTCAGTTGTTTATTTCTGATTGAATCAAAACTAAACAATCAAAACAAAACCATTAGAATATAGAAGTTGTAATTTGTGTCTGGAGGAAATGTAGAGGTTCCAAGGATCACAGACTTTCATCTTCTAAAGGAAGTTGTGAGCAGGTCGGCTTTATCCCGAGGCGGCCTCTGTTCCAGCTGGTTTATTCAAAGGAGGAACAGTGAAGCTCTGCTGTTGTTTAATTGAGCCCCCAGCAGGCCTCGCTGCCTACTGAACGACCGATAAACTTCGCCCCAAGATCATCTCTCCTAGCCTGTGTGTGATTTAATTTACGTTTGCCTTATAGGATGCCATAAAAGGCAATTCCAGTGTTCCTTTTTTTTTCGCCTGCAATGAAAGCCAAGCCAGGGGTTGAGCGCCTGTTGTTGCTTTTTTGAGATTTATTGGGTATAAAGCTTTCTAGCCTTTCGAGTTCCATTGATATGAACTACAAGTATGACTAGAATCCGATATGTATATATATATATATATATATATATATATATATATATATATATATATATATATATATATATGTATGTATATATATGCATATCTATATATTTGTATGTGTGTGTTTGTACATATATATATATATATATATATATATATATATATATATATATATATATATATATATATATATATATATTTATATTTATATTTATACATATTACATACATATATACATATATATATATATATATATATATATATATATATATATATATATATAATGTATATGATTTATATATACATATATATATATATATATATATATATATATATATATATATATATGTGTGTGTGTGTGTGTGTGTGTGTGTATGTGTGTGTGTGTGTGTGTGTGTGTGTGTATATGTGTGTGTGTGTGTGTGTATATGTGTGTGTGTGTATGTGTGTGTGTGTGTGTGTGTGTGTGTGTGTGTGTGTGTGTGTGTGTGTGTGTGTGTGTGTGTGTGTGTGTGTGTGAGTATATGTGTATGTGTGTGTGTGTGTGTACATATCCAAGTATATATAAGCAGATAGACAGATATACACTGTATATTTTAGCTTGATAGGCACGCGAATTAGATTCCACGTAAAACGGGCAATGTCAATGGCAGGAGAGATGGCAGAAATATTGACAAGCAGTAGCAAGAGGAACATGAAATGCAGAGGATAATAACAGTTGCGAAATTACAGTTATACAGTTAATGCACACGACTAAGCACATTTATCTGCGGGGGATTCTACTTCATTTTCAAAAGTACACCGAAAAAAATTCCGAATATTATTTTTTCGAAAATAGCGCATCAAGGTTGTATTAAAAACAAAACAACGTAGTTCTGTGTTGCGGAAAGAGAGTATTACATTTCCATAAAGTGCAGTATTGTTAATCGAGTGCCTGTAATGGGATTAAGTTGTTTTTTTCGGGAAATGTAACAATAAGCCGTGCGCTGGTAATGGGACTCTGAGGGACTTAGTACATTATTACCAGCCATTTTTATCGCTGGATTTCTCTGTCAATAAAACACTCAAATTCGAAATTCTCTCTCGCCTCGGATATGCGTCTGTCTGTCTCTGTCCGTAAATCTTCTTAATTTCCAATCTCGGAGGAGGTTGGCACGGCATAAAGCGTGTTGGTTTTTGCAGTAGTCGAGGCAGTGCGTGTATCTTGATTATGAATAGTTAAGTGAGTTATTTACGGTCTCTGGGGGTAGCTTCGAAGATCTTAATGCACGAACTTTTTTTGTTTTTTTTCTCTCTCTCACATTTTTTTGTTTTGTTTTCTCTCTCTCGTTTTTTTATTGTTCTGTACCAGTTTTCATTCGGAGCGGAGGCGTCGTGGCAGAGCCGTTTGTTCGTTTGTTTGTTTGTTCGGAGTTCGCGTCGATCCTGTACGTAAAATATTTAAGCTCGTAGTGTCAGGTGAAAATGTGCTTATCTGGGCACGCCGGCGGGTCAGCATCCCCCAGCTCCCTGCTGACGCCAACACCCCTGCCTGCTCGCCTGACAATTATTATTCAATATATAAAGGATATGGGACCCTGCCAGTGGTGGGTTATACAAAGCAATTGACGCCGAGGATTCACCGTAAAGATTCTGGCTCCTCATCCCCCTGAACTGACTCGTGCTTTAGGGATTGGGTGGGGAAGGGAGGGGAGGAGGGGGAGGTAGGGAAAGAAGGGGAGGTAGGGGAGGAGGGGGAGGTAGGGGGGGAGGGGGAGGTAGGGAAGGAAGGGGAGGAGAGGGAGGAAGGGGAGGTAGGGGAGGAGGAGGAGGTAGGGAAAGAAGGGGAGAAAAGGAAGGGAAGGAAGTGGGGAGGGGGAGGTAGGGAAGGAATGGGAGGAGGGGGAGGTAGGGGAGGAAGGGGAAGAGGAGGGGGAGGTAGGGAAGGAAGGGGGGGAGGGGGAGGTAGGGAAGGAAGGGGAGGTAGGGAAGGAAGGGGGGGAGGGGGAGGTAGGGAAGGGAGGGGAGGTAGGGAAGGAAGGGGGGTGGGGGAGGTAGGGAAGGAAGGGGAGGTAGGGAAGGAAGGGGAGGAAGGGGAGGAGGGGGAGGTAGGGAAGGAAGGGGAGGAGGGGGAGGTAGGGAAAGAAGGGGAGGAGGGGAGGTAGGGAAGGAAGAGGAGGAGGAGGAGATAGGGAAGGAAGGGGAGGAGGGGGAGGTAGGGAAGGAAGGGGGGGGAGGGGGAGGTAGGGAAGGAAGGGGAGGAGGGGGAGGTAGGGAAGGAAGGGGAGGAGGGGGAGGTAGGGAAGGAAGGGGAGGAGGGGGAGGTAGGGAAGGAAGGGGGGGAGGGGGAGGTAGGGAAGGAAGGGGAGGAGGGGGAGGTAGGGAAAGAAGGGGAGGAGGGGGAGGTAGGGAAGGAAGGGGGGGGAGGGGGAGGTAGGGAAAGAAGGGGAGGAGGGGGAGGTAGGGAAAGAAGGGGAGGAGGGGGAGGTAGGGAAGGAAGGGGGGAGGGGGAGGTAGGGAAGGAAGGGGTGGAGGGGGAGGTAGGGAGGGAGGGGGGGAGGGGGAGGTAGGGAAGGAAGGGGAGGAGGGGGAGGTAGGGAAGGAAGGGGTGGTAGGAAAGGAAGGGGGGAGGGGGAAGAGGGGGAGTAGGGGAGGAGGGGGAGGTAGGGAAAGAAGGGGAGGAGGGGGATGTAGGGAAGGAAGGGGAGGAGGAGGTAGGGAAGGAAGGGGGGAGGTAGGGAAGGGAAGGAAGGGGGGAGGGGGAGGTAGGGAAGGAAGGGGAAGAGGGGGAGGTAGGGAAGGAAGGGGTGGAGGGGGAGGTAGGGAAGGAAGGGGAAGAGGGGGAGGTAGGGTAGGAAGGGGAGGAGGGGGAGGTAGGGTAGGAAGGGGAGGAGGTGGAGTTAGGGAAGGAAGGGGAGGAAGGGGGAGGTAGGGAAGGAAGGGGAGGAGGGGAGGAGTGGGAGATAGGGGAGGAGGGGAGGAGTGGGAGATAGGGGAGGAGGGGGAAGAGGGGGAGGTAGGTAAGGAAGGGGAGGAGGAGGAGGAGGTAGGGAAGGAAGAGGAGGAGGGGGAGGTAGGGAAGGAAGGGGAGGAGGGGGAGAGGGAGGTAGGGGAGGAGGGGGAGGTAGGGTGATGAAGCGCTGGCCGGTTGTCATGCGGGAGATTGTATGAT
>NC_091569.1:2591870-2599370 GCF_042767895.1 Penaeus vannamei | reverse complement strand
TTGTGCGGGATATAAACAAGTGTATCAGTCCAAACGTACAAGTATAAACGTACACATTCATGTACCAACATCTCTCTGCCTTCTCTCTCATTTTGTGCTCCTTTCCTCCTTACACATTCACCATTCTATTACCTCCCCTATCCCCCCTCCCTCCCCTCCTTCCTCACGCCTATTCCTGCCCCTTCACCCCCTCAGGGTATGGGGGATCATCTGAGCCTACCTCCTCCCCCCCCCCCTTTTTTTTTCGTCCCGTTTCCCCGCGCTCATCTAAGTGCCGTCAAATTTTGAGAAACAACACCAGTAATTGAATTTTCTTCCGTTAGACGACTTGACGTGGATGGCGGCCACCGTTTAGTGAGGGGGTGGGGGTGGGGTGGGGATGGGGGGATAGATGGGAGGAGAGGAGGATGGGGAAGGGGAAGGGATACGGTAAGGAAGGGATAGGGTAGGGAAGGAGAAAGGGATGGAGGTCGGTAAGGTAGAAAGGGGGCTGGGAGGAGAGGAGGGGGAGGAGGAGGAGGAGGAGGTGACCGCATCGTTCCACGTTTAGGAGCGAAAAGGAAGAAGAGAAAGAGGTAAAATAAGTAAAGTTAGGGGATGGGGGTACATGAGGAGATAAGGTGGAGGATGATAAGTCTCTAGAGAGGGTGAAAGAAAGAGATAAGATAGATGAAAGGGAAGGAGAAAAATAGAAGGGATAAGGGAGAATATGAATCAGTTGCAGGAAGATTCTGCAATCAAGAGGGGAGTAAATAAAAGTAATACAGGAGAGCGAGGGGAGATAAGAGAGAGGGAGTTCGGGAATAAAAAGGGAGAGGGAGTTTGGAAACGAAAAGGGAGAAAAATGGGAAACGGAGAGGAGAGAAGGAATGGGAGGAGAGGGGTGAAAACAGTGAGAAAAGAGGAAATAGGAAGAGCGTGGAGAGAAGTATGGTAGGAGACAGAGAAGGAGAAAGGCAGGAGGGAAGGGGAAAGAGCGGAAAATGGTAAAGAGAGGAATATAAAGAGGAAAGAGAAAATAGAAGGTGCGAAGCAGAGAAAGATAACAACTAGGACGAGGAAAGATGTGGGGAGAAAAAAAATATAGATAACACAAGGAGAACGAAATGAGAGAGAAAAATGAAAAAGCGAAAACTGGGGTAGAGGAAAGGAGGAGGAGAAAGGGAAGGAAGAGGGGAGAAAGCGAAGGGGATGGAGAGAGGCAAAGAAGGAAGGGGACAGGGAAGCAGGAAGGGGAAAGGATATGAAAGATAGTAAAGGGGAAAAAACAAGAAAAAAACAAAGAATGGGAGAGGACGTTGAAGAGGAGGGATAGATGGAGGGGTGAGAGAGAGAGAGTGAGAAAAGGAGAGAGAGGAGAGAGAGAGGGAGAAGGGAGAAGAAAGAGGGCGTGGGGAGAGGGGAGAAGGGAGAGGAAGGAGAGAGAGAGAGGGAGAAGGGAGAGAGGAAGGAGAGAGAGGAAGGAGAGAGAGGAAGGAGAGAGAGGAGAGAGAGGAAGGAGAGAGGGAGAGAGAGAGGAAGAAGAGAGAGAGGAAGGAGAGAGAGGAAGGAGAGAGAGAGAGAGAGAGAGAGAGAGAGAGAGAGAGAGAGAGAGAGAGAGAGAGAGAGAGAGAGAGAGGGAGAGAGAGAGAGATGAAAGAGGGCGAAGGGAGAGGGGAGAAGGGAGAGGAAGGAGAGAGAGAGGGAGAAGGGAGAGGAAGGAGGGCGTGGGGAGAGGGAGAAGGGAGAGGAAGGAGGGCGCGGGGAGAGGGGAGAGGGGAGAAGGGAGAGGAAGGAGAGAGAGACAGAGGGAGAAGGGAGAGAGGGAGAAGGGAGAGGAAGGAGGGCGCGGGGAGATGGGGAGAGAGGAAGGAGAGGAGGGAGAAGGGAGAGGAAGGAGAGAGAGACAGAGGGAGAAGGGAGAGAGGGAGAAGGGAGAGGAAGGAGGGCGCGGGGAGATGGGGAGAGGGGAGAAGGGAGAGGGTCGGAAGCCGTTCGTCCCACGGTGTCGCGTCTTTACTGCGTCCACGACCAGTTTTTGCGTGGAGGCTTCACGGGGGCGAGCACAGCGGGTCGGGACAACCTGACACTCCTCGCTCTCCCCGCCCGCCTCTTCCTTCCTCCTCCTCCTCCTCCTATTCCTGTTTTTTTTTTCTTTATTATTATTATTAATATTTTGTATACTGTTTCTTATAAGATATTTTTTTTTTATAATTTGAATTCTTTATATTTCTCTCTTCCCCCCTCTCTCTCTTTCTTTCTTTTCTCTCTCTCTCTCTGTCTCTCTCTCTATCTATCTCTGTCCCTATCTCTGTATATCTCTCTCTCTCTCTCTCTATCCCTGTTTCTCTCTCTATCTATCACTTTCTCTGTCTCTGTCTGTCTGTCTCTCTCTCTCTCTCTCTTTCTCTGTCTCTCTCTCTCTCTTTCTCTCTCTTTCTTTCTTTCTCTCTCTCTCTCTCTCTCTCTCTCTCTCTCCTCTCTCCCTCTCCCTCTCCTCTCTCCCTCTCTCCCTCTCTCCCTCTCTCCCTCCCTCCCTCCCTCCCTCCCTCCCTCCCCCTCCCTCCCTCCCTCCCTCCCTCCCTCTCTCTCTCTCTCTCTCTCTCTCTCTCTCTCTCTCTCTCTCTCTCTCCCTCTCTCCCTCTCTCCCTCTCTCCCTCCCTCCCTCTCTCTCTCTTTCAATGTGACTATCTCATAATTTTAGTATTTGCTTCATTTCCTCCAATTCCAATTTAACAGTATTTTTCTCTCTTCCTCACTTCTCATGATTTCAATATTCTTTATGTAATCAGTCAGTATATCACGCGATTATTCCCTATTCATGCACTCGTCATTCTTCCCTTTCCATATTCCTTGTTTACTGTCCCTTCTCTTATTCCTTCTTTCATCGTCGCTTTTATTAATCCATCAAGATCCATTTACGCATCGCCTGTTAGTCTCTCATTTTGCTTTCATTTTCTTTCTTCCGCCAAACGGATGTTTTTCTACGCTTGATCTCTTTCTCTTCCCCTCTCTCTCGCTTTTTCTTTTTTCCTCTCTCTTCACTTGTCTTGTTTTCTCTTCTGTTGCTCTCTTTCGATCTTCGTGTTTTTTCTCTCTACTTATTTGCTCTTCTCTTATTTTCTCTTCTGTTGCTATCTCGCTTTTTCGTTGTTTTCTCTCTCTTTACTTATTTTCTCTTCTGTTGCTCTCTCTCTCGCGTTTTTCGTCTTTTTCTCTTTTCTTTGCTGCCTCTTCCTTCCTTCCCCCTCCCTCTTCTTCCCCGTCTGCCACTCCCCCATTTGGTCGTCTCTCCTTATCTTCAATCTCCCCAAAAGCAGGTGAAGGGGAGTTCGGTTTATGTTTACACGAAGAAGGGGAACGATGATAAAGATAGTGGCGAAGAGCAGCCGACAAGAACTAAAAGGAAGGAAGGGAAGAAAGAGAGAAGGAAAAAAAGGGGAGAGGCGGTTGGATAGATAAAAGGAAGATAATTGAAAGATAAGGAAAACGATAAGGGTTTGAAAAGATTAAAGTGGAAGAAGAAG
Organism: Penaeus vannamei; assembly: GCF_042767895.1. Lineage (NCBI taxonomy): Eukaryota > Metazoa > Arthropoda > Malacostraca > Decapoda > Penaeidae > Penaeus > Penaeus vannamei. The sequence goes on along the minus strand of NC_091569.1, from coordinate 2,595,864 downwards.
AAGAAGAAGAAGAAGACAAGGAAGAAGAAGAAGAAGAAGAAGAAGAAGAAGAAGACAAGGAAGAAGAAGAAGAGGAAAAAGAAAATGCGAAGGAAGCAACATCACCAACTATAACGATTACCTGAGGGGATGAGAGGAGGGAGATGAGGGGAGAGGAGCGAAAGGAGAGAAGGAAGAAAAGAGGGAGGGAGGGAGGGAAGAAGAGAGGGAATGAAGGAAAGAAAAGGTAGGAAGAAGAGGAGAGAGAAAGGAGAGAAATACGAGAGTTAGGAGGGGAGAGAAAGAGGGAAGAAGGAAGGGAAGAAGAGAGAGATAGGGAAAGAGGAAGAGGAATAGGAGAAAGGGGTGGGAGGGAAGAAGAAATGCAAATAGAGAAATAGTGACAATAAAGGGAAAGGAAAGGAAGGAGAGAGAGAGACAGTCAGAGAAGTGAAAATAGAGGGAAGGAGAGAGTGAAAGGAAGAGAAGGAGAGAGACGTAGAGAAGTGAAAACAGGGAAGGGGAGAGACAGGTAGAGAGGTGAAGATACAGAGAAGGAGAGAAGGAGGGGAAAGAAGGAGCGGAAGAGAGGCAGGGAGAGTGGGAGAAAAGCGAGGGAGGTGGGGGCGGGGAGGGAGGAAAGCGTGGTATAGGATTCCCGACGCTAATGATGGAAACTATTCATGGAGGAAGACGTCTTTTCACCCTATTCAAAATCTCCCTCTTTTTGCTCTCGTCTTTTCACTCTACAGTCGTTTCCAGTGTAGATCCACCGCTCACTTTCTCCCTCCTGTGTACACCTCACACTTCACGTTTCTTTCTTCACCTGTATTCTCCTTAACTTTCCGCAAACTCCCTTTCATGGGTGGGGATTCAGGCTTCTCCAGCTCTCCTTTCATAACATTTTTTTTTCTATTCTGGATCGCTTCAACCTGCTGCTGGAGTATTAATAATCTTTGGATCTGATGCTTGCTCGTCTCTGTCTCTGTCTCTTTCTCTCTTTCTCTCTCTCTGTTCCTCCCATTCCCTCTTTCTCTTTCTATTCCCCCTTTCTGTCTCATTCTCTCCCACCCCCCATCTCTCTCTTTCTCTTTCCCCGCCCTCTTATTCTCTTCTATCAATCTGTCTCTATCCATCTGATTGCCTACCCCACCCTCCATCTGTCTCTCGATCTCTCTGTCTCTTCGTAATTTTTCTCTCTATATATCTCTTTTTCTGTCTCCTCCCCCACTCTCTCTCTTTCTGTCTGTCTGCCCCCCCCTCTCTCTCTCTCTCTCTCTCTCTCTCTCTCTCTCTCTCTCTCTCTCTCTCTCTCTCTCTCTCTCTCTCTCTCTCTCTCTCCCTCCCTCCTCTCTCTCTCTCTCTCTCTCTCTCTCTCTCTCTCTCTCTCTCTCTCTCTCTCCAGGCTCAGACGGTGTCATGAGAGAGGTTTTCTCTTTTGTTTTACTCGAATATTTAGAGACTGCAGCTCCGGCCGTGATCTGAATCTGGCAATATCCTGTCAATATTCTCAACTCTTTGCTTCCTCATTATGTCTCGTAATAAAAAATCTTGTTTGTGATACGTTGCCACGGTATGTAATAATTGGCTATAAATTGTGTAGCTGACAGTGCTTCATTCCTGCCAGGAGGATCACATTCCCGGCTCTTACACCTGTTCATGATGGCGTTTATGATGATGAAAATGCGCTGGACAGGCGAGCTAATTACATCTGTATGTAGCACGTGTTGCAGCTGTAACAGCCCGATTCGCTCTTGTCTTTGAAGTCTCAGGATGATGGCTGGAGGTTGTCATGTTCACCCAGAGTGGATTCGTATTTCAGTGTTTACGTGGAGATGCTTGATAACCGCCGTCGCGCTGGTCCTGAGGTGTCCGGCGCTCAGGTCATCTATAGTATGTATATGTGTATATGTGTATATGTATATGTATATGTATATGTATATGTATATCTATATGTATATCTATATATCTATATCTATCTATCTATCTATCTATATATCACAAAACACACATAAATATGCGTTAGTGTGTGTTTAAAGATATATATACCCTTCCTCTTGCTCTACCTCCTCTACTCTTTCTTCTTATTTCTCCCCCTCTCTCTCTCTCCGGATATTTGTATTTCCCGAAAACATAAACTCCATACTTTACTGACGCATCGATGTGCTTAGAATTACCGTCCGCTCGTTATTCTGCTCTACGTAGGCGCGTTCAATATCCTCCTGCTCTTCGTTCCCCTCCTACTGAATGCCTTTAGATATATATTTTGACGCTATCGCATTGCTCCGTTTTGTTTACTGGGCTCGTTCTCTCTCTCTCTCTCTGTGTATCTATTTCCCTTTCATTTCTGATTCCCCTTCCTCCCCTCTCGCTCCGTGATATCTATCCGCTTATCAGAAGCCCATCTCTTCACTATCAGGACGTTTCCTATAGAAGCACGTGTTTTTTTTTTTTTTTTTTTTTTTTTTGTACCGCTTGTAGTTATGTGATCCCTTCCCTCCTCCTCTTCACATCCGCTTTATCATCTCCCCCTTCCCCCTCCTCCTCCCCTCTCCCTTCTCCCTCCCCTCTCCCTTCTCCCTCCCTTCTCCCTTCTACCTTCTCCCTCCCCTCTCCCTTCTCCCTCCCCTCTCCCTCCCCTCTCCCTTCTCCCTTCTCCCTCCCCTCTCGTTTGCTACTTCATACCCTCTTCCCTCGAGCGCGCACCCGCAAGCGCCGCTAATGAGGGCATCCATTGTCGGTTCTGCGGCGAACCGAATTCACTGGAATCTCCGTCTTCTCGTTACTCTCCCCTCGGCCGGAGATCGTCCTCCGCGAAGAGTAAAAAAAGGGTAAAAAGAGTAAAAAAAGAGTAAAGGTGAAGTGTAAACAAGCCCTCTTTTGCCGAGCTATGATATACTTTTGAGAGCGGTAGGCCTTTTAGTTCTTATCTCCTCCCTCTCGTTCTGTGTGTGTTTGTGGGTGCCTGTGTGTGTGTGTGTGTGTGTGTGTTTGTGTGTGTGTTTGTGTGTGTGTGTGTGTGTGTGTGTGTGTGTGTGTGTGTGTGTGTGTGTGTGTGTGTGTGTGTGGGTGTGGGTGTGGGTGTGGGTGTGGGTGCGTGTGTGTGTGTGTGTGTGTTTGTGTGTGTGTGTGTGTGTGTTTGTGTGTGTTTGTTTGTGTTTGTTTGTGTGTGTGTATAAATAAATGAATATAGATACATACGTATATACATATATATGTAAATATAAATATAAACATAAATAGAAATAAAAATAAAAATGAAAATAAAAATAAATAAATGGCTGCATATAGACTAACCATCACGTTGAATTCCCGTTTGACTTGTCGGCCACTTGCGTCGTATAAATACAAATTTGCCGTTTTATGCATCTCGTCTTATTAATGATCTCTTGGCTCAGGCACTGCCCCACCGACTCTCGCTTCCCTGCAACGACACACGAGCAATACAGCAAAATTCAGATAAAAGATAAAAAAGCACCAAACGGCCTGATTCCTGCCAGAAATTCTTAGTGGACGTGGCGGCCGCGGTCGCTGTGACGGACCCACCCTGACAGCTGCTTCTGTGCATTAGGTCCCGATTTTCGTCAACAGGAATACGGAGCGAGGCGCGACGTGGAAAAGACGAAGGCGACACCGGCGAGTCGCGTGTCAGCTGCACATTTTATCGGTCGGCGGCGCAGCCATACCCGTACCGCCCGAACCGGAAGTCCTTATTGCAAAACCTATGCTGCGTTGCCTCCGAGGTGAGGCTCCCGTGCCGACTCGCTGACGGGAGTTTAATAGCTTCATTATCCCGGAATCGTGAGCCTGTCAGGTGATTAACTAATTAGACTAATCAGTTGATCCTAACCTGTATGACTAGTTACGTAAACGGGTTTGAGATTATAGCTCATGAACTAAATGGAGTGAGTGGAATATTCCTCACGGACCTCGGCTGGCACCTCGCCAGAGATACTCGATCGGACCGGGAGAAGGGAAAAAAGGAGGGAGAAAAAGACAAAAAAAAAGGAGGGAG
>NC_091569.1:2569370-2579370 GCF_042767895.1 Penaeus vannamei | reverse complement strand
GTGTGTGTGTGTGTGTGTGTGTGTGTGTGTGTGTGTGTGTGTGGGGGTGTGTGTGTGTGTGTGTGTGTGTGTGTGTGTGTGTGAGAGTGTGTGTGTGTGAGAGTATGTGTGAGTGTGTGTGTGTAATATATATATATATATATATATATATATATATATATATATATATATATATATATATATATATAGAGAGAGAGAGAGAGAGAGAGAGAGAGAGAGAGAGAGAGAGAGAGAGAGAGAGAGAGACGGGGGTGGAGGGGCTTATTACGATCATACTATAATGAGTTAGCATGAAAAAAATACTTTTCGTAGCGTTATTATGCACCAGTGAAATATAGATATGTATTTTACCATAATCCTCATTGTAGATAGCAGGTGCAGTTATTATAGCCCGGGGGATAATGCTTATTAAAACCAAAATAGTAAACAGTAAACACACATGGGCAGAAAAGGTAGAGACGTGGAAAGATAAAAAAAAAGAAAATAGCAAATAGGAGGAAGACATATGGGAATACTAATCAAATCAGGATTGATATCCATCCCTGAGAGAGTGTGGGCGGCCTTCCTTCCTTCCTAACTTCTGCAACCTCTGAACCCGGATGGTGGGCGGGGGATGCGACCTAATGGTTTTGATAATTCTATTGATAATAATGATGAGAACAGGGGTAATATCTGTAATGATAGTAATGATATTACCAATAAAAAGGGTGATCAAAGTAATGATAATACCTATTATTATTATTATTATTATTAAGAATCCATTTCATAATTAGAGAAAAAAAAATTATCATTATTATTATCTTATATATTAGCACTATTATTATATACTGTTTATTATTATTGTTATTATTATTATTATTATTATTATCATCATCATCATTATTACTAAAGATGTTATTGTTATTATTAATATCATATAATCATCATCATCATCATTGTTATCATTATTATTATTACACACACGCGCGCGCACGCACGCACGCACACACACACACACACACACACACACACACACACACACACACACACACACACACACACACACACACACACACACACACACACACACACACACACACACACACACATACACATAAACACACTGGCACACAAACACACTGGCACACACGCACACACACATATACACATACACATACACACATATACACATACACACACATGTACACATACACACAATATACACATACACATACATATACACATACACACATACACATACACACACAAGGAGACAGACAGACACCCAGGCAGACAGACAGACACATCATATTACGAATCTATGAGAATCCTACGGTATCTCTATTTTTATTATTATCGTTATTGTTATTGTTACTATTGCTATTATTATCTCTGTTATTGTAAAATAATTATCATACACTGCATCGAAGTTGTTAGAACATAAATTCATGGGGTACGAAGGAGACGTCTAGAGGAAGATAGGAAAGAGATTAAGAAGGGAGAGGGGGTTAAAAAAGAGAGATGAGAGAAGAATGGAAGTGGGTGGAGGCAGATACAGAGCTTAAAGTGGCAGGAGGGAGTGAATTAAGGAAGATTTGGGAATGAGAGGGGGTGGCAGAGTAGGAAAAGCAAATGTAGAGAAATGGAGACGAATCGAAGGGTAAAATTAGGAGGATTAAAAAGGGAGAAAGGAATACCTCTTTTTCCGTGAAATGTTCATGGGTCCCGCCATTTTTTTTTTTTATTATTATTATTATTATCAATAGTTAAAAATGATAACAATAATATTCAATGTAGTTTGACACAGGCAGCCCCATTCTGTCTTGATTAAAATCCTAGTAGCCAACTTCTGATCTCTTTACCTTTATCAGTTACAAATATTTATATATGTATATATTTTTTCTTGTTTTTGTTTTCAATTATTTATCTACCATTATTACTGGGCAATTACACTAAAAAACACTTACTATAAGATATCACACAGATTGACCTGGTTAAAGAGGATGCAGACCTAATGATGTTATCACATTTAGCCAAGGAGAATGGGCTGCGAATTGCCAGATTTAGGTAGGTAAATAATTCTTAGTATAATTTATTTGATAATGCTATAATTATCAAAATGAAAACCAAAATTCCCCTCTTAAGATAGAGTTACTTTATGGGCTCATAAGGCTAAATAGAAGTGGAGCTACCTGTTTATATGTTACTATAAATATTGATAACAATAATTATCGTATTGATAATAATTATTGTAGTGTTGAAATAGGATTTTCCTGTATCCAAAGAATGTGTGTGTGTGTGTTATTCTCTATTTACGTTGTCAATTATAACATTTTACACATACCCATCTTACATCAATTTTTATTTTTATCTATCAGTCTGCGTCCTTCCTTCCAACTGCTCTCGCGTTGCAAGAATGTTTACCATGGCAGGAAGGAATCCCCGGCCTTATTCGGGAAACATACTCCGAAATCAGACTTGAAAAGGCGAGGTCTGAGTCAGCGTCTTGGAAGGAGAAGGAAGACTTCGGCCGAAGAATAGATCACGTTGCACTTTCTTTCGGGACGTGGGCTCCGCGAGCGCGGTTGGGAACGCTTGTTTGGCCTGGTAACATTTGGTTGCCCTGGTAACGTTTGCTTGACCTGGTAACGTTTACTTGACCTGGTAACGTTTTCTTGGACTTGAAACGTTTGCTTAGGTTTGTAATGTTTACTTGTCTGGGAACGTTTGCTTGGCCTGGTAACGTTTACTTGACTTGGTAACGTTTACTTGCCCTGGTAACGTTTTCTTGGACTTGAAACGTTTGCTTGGGTTAGCAATGTTTACTTGTCTGGGAACGTTTACTTGGCTTGGGAACGTTTGTGTGTCTTGGGAAAGTTTGCTTGGAGTCTGGAATGGATTTGTTACGTCTTTGTTTCGCCTCGTAGCACATGCTTCTTGAACATTTGTTTAACCTGGGAATGTTTGCTTGGTGTCCGGAGTGGGTTATGTTTCGTCTTTGTTTACGCTTGAATGGTTTCAAACCGTCAACTCCCCCCCCCCTCCCCCCGCACCGTTTTCTCTCTTTATCTCATCCTGTTTCTGTCTTTTCACTTGCAACACATTAGATATAGACTCTTTTTCTCTATTTCTTTTCCCTTTCTCTCATTTGATATCGAGACCTTTCTCTCCCTCCCTTCCTCTGCCCTTTCCCTCTCAATATCCATTTCCGCTACGGTTGCTGCTTTATTTAAATCACCTGAAATATCGTTCATGCATTATAACGAGACAGTTTTTTGTCCGTTTATTTTTAGCCTCTAAATGCGAACGAAACGTCAACGGAAAGATTTTTTCTTTTCATTTTTAACACTCCTTTGGCAACATTTGCAACTTTTATTTGGAGACAATTCAAATAAAAGATGATCCAAGGTGGAATACGCTCTGGCTCGTGTATTTGTTCGCTTTTATACGAAAGAGTCTCTTCTTCATCAAAGGACTTTTTCTTCCCAAAAGATTTTCAAATGCATGAATCTTTTAATGTGACCTCTTAGAAAAAGAATGCTTCAAGATTTCATTTTCTATTTTTTTTTTTTTTTTATTCTATTCTGTTGATTAATGTGTTTGTCCATTCACCCACTAAGCATTATTTTAGTTGCATATGTCTTATGTTTTCTCTGGGAATCGTTGTGAAGGAATATGTAAAATCGGAGTATGATTGTAGTGGTAGCAGTGTCGCAGCATAGCGTGTCCATGGAAACGAGTTCAAACAAAAGAAGTGACATTAAGCGAACTTTCCTCTGCGCCAGTCCCTCGCTCTCCCCCCCTCTCCCCTCTCCCTTCTCCCCTCCCCTCCATCCCCTCCATCCCCTCCATCCCCTCCATCCCCTCCCGCTTTTACCCTTCTTTCCCCTTTTACTGGAATCGCCTCGGCAAACACGCGCGCAGATCCTCGCCCTCCCTAAGCCTAGCCAGCGAGGCAAGATCTTAATCGCGACGGTCGCCACTACGTCACGACCCCCCCCATCCCCCACCCCACTCACCCCACTCACCCCACCCCACTCACCCCCTCCTTTGCAACTTCTCCTCTCTACACTTTCCTTCTCGCTCCTTGTACGATGGTAAGGATGTTTAGGATAATAGTAGTGATGTTAGTTATGTATAAAGGAATGCGAGGAATGTATAAAATGTGAAGAAAACAACTCAGGGTGGTATGTAAAGAATCCAAATGAGGAGTTAATTGCAGGAGTAAAAAAATACGGATGTAATTGAGATTGAAGGCGCAATAGATAAGGTTGAATTGAAGAGAGAACTAACGAATGGGAATTAAGGTAGTGGGAAGAGAGAATGTATGGTTACTTTATATGAGAAATGCCAGACACAACAAACAAATATAAGGAAATAGTTAAGGAAATGAGACCTAAAGATGGAAACGGAAGTGTTGATATAAGCAGCCCAGGAGCACTTAGGTCAAGTATGATATTGACATCCAGCTTCCGGTTATGTAGAATGTGTGGTAAAAAGATGAAAGCGTTGGACATATTGTTTGCGAATATAGGAAATTGGCTCAAAAAGAATACAGAAGACGGCAGGACAACATTGCCCGGATTATACACTTGTAGCTTTGCGGAAAAAAAGAACAGATTAGAGAGAACAGAAAAATGGTATGAACATGTCGCCCAAAGTGTAAGTGAAAATAAAGAATGTGAAGTGTTGTGGGATGTAAGTGTTCAGTGTGACCACATAATCGAAGCAAGACGACGAGACATGGTTGTGGTTGCGAAAAGGGAGAAGAAATGTATGATAATAGATATCGTTGCTCCAGGGGATAACAAGACACACAAAAAAGAATCAGAGAAACTTGAGAAATGGCAAGATCTTGAAAGAGAAATTGCTAGTTTGGGTGTAAAGAAAGTCGAGAAGTGGGTTCCGGTAATCGTTGGTTCGCTGGGATGTGTGGATATGGAATATGGGAAAGTGGATGGAGAAATTAGGAATCAATAATAATAATCTAGTTACTCCTAAAGACTGCATTGCTTGGACACCCTCCTCCCCCCTCCCCCCCTAAGGAAAATAAGTCCACAAGGATTTCTCGAGATTTTTTTTTTTTCCCCAATTTTCTCTCTTTCGTTCGCCATCCGTTGCGAATGTCATTTTCGTCAGGTTGTTATGACAACCTTTGCACAGGGGAGAAAGACTTTGAGCGCATGAAAATGTCGAAAACTCAAACAGAAAGTCCGCAGGGGAGAAGTTGTGCCGTAAAGCTTTTGATGTTTCTACTTGTAAGCTGCTTGTGTCGTGCCTGCCTCCGCTCTGGCTCACCTGAGACGGCGCGGCGTGTGGCAAGTAGCACGTATTTTACTTGGACGGACTCGTATGCCTTGATTTTTTTGTGTATAGGTAAACAAATAAGGGAAGAAGGGAGAAAATTATTCACTGAGGGAGAGAGGGAGAGGAGGAGAGGGGGAGGGAGAGAGAGGGGGAGGGAGAGGGAGGGAGAGGGTGAGGGAGAGGGAGGGAGAGGGTGAGGGAGAGGAGAGAGGAGGGGGAGAGAGAGGGAGAGGGGGAGAGAGAGAGAGAGGGAGAGGGGGAGAGAGGGAGGGAGGGAGAGGGGGAGAGAGGGAGAGAGTGAGAGATGGTGAGGGTGAGGGGGAGAGAGTGAGAGAGGGAGAGGGAGAGGGGGAGAGAGTGAGAGAGGGAGAGGGAGAGGGGGAGAGAGGGAGAGGGAGAGGGGGAAAGAGGGAGAGGGGGAGAGAGGGGGAGGGGAGGGAGAAGAGAGAGAGGGAGAGGGGGAGGGAGAGAGAGGGAGAGGGGGAGGGAGAGAGAGGGAGAGGGGGAGGGAGAGAGAGGGAGAGGGGGAGGGAGAGAGAAGGAGAGGGGGAGGGAAAGAGAGGGAGAGGGGGAGGGGGAGGGAGAGAGAGGGAGAGGGGGAGGGAGAGAGAGGGAGAGGGGGAGGGAGAGAGAGGGAGAGGGGGAGGGAGAGAGAGGGAGAGGGGGAGGGAGAGAGAGGGAGAGGGGGAGAGAGAGAGAGGGAGAGGGGGAGGGAGAGAGAGGGAGAGGAGGAGGGAGAGAGAGGGAGAGGGAGAGAGAGAGGGAGAGAGAGGGAGAGAGAGGGAGAGGGGGAAAGAGAGAGAGGGAGAGGGGAAGAGAGAGGGAGAGGGGGAGGGAGAGAGAGGGAGAGGGGGAGGGAGAGAGAGGGAGAGGGGGAGGGAGAGAGAGGGAGAGGGGGAGGGAGAGAGAGGGAGAGGGGGAGGGAGAGAGAAGGAGAGGGAGAGAGAGGGGGAGGGGGAGAGAGGGGGAGGGAGAGAGAGGGAGAGGGGAGGGGTGGGGGAGGGGGAGGGGGAGGGGGAGGGAGAGAGAGAAAGAGAAAGAGAAAGAGAAAGAGAAAAGAATGAGAGAGAGGGGGGAGGGAGAGGGAGGGAGAGATGGAGAGAGAGAGTGAGGGGGAGAGAGAGAGAAGGGGAGAGGGAGAGGGGGAGGGGGAAGGGAGAGGGGAGAGGGAGAGAGAGAGGGGAGAGGGGGAGAGGGAGAGAGAGAGAGAGAGAGGGGAGAGGGGGAGAGAGAGAGAGAGGGAGAGGGAGAGAGAGAGAGAGAGAATGGAAGAGGGTGAAAAACAGATTGACTAGATAGGTTAGTAAGTAGGTAAATATTTAAAGAAAGAGTGATGGGTAGATAGACAAATAGATATAGACAAACATTCACAGAGACAGACAGGCAGACAGACAGACTGACAAGGCCAGACATGTAACAAATTTAATATATCAAAATGAATTGGTGAGCATAATCCTGTCGAGACATGTCGCCCTTTCCTCTTTAACATTCTGTCTCTGAACGAACATTTCACACAGTTGGAATATTTTTGTTCGCCCGAAATTATCGTCAGTATTTATATAATCTGACACTGCAACAAGGAATTTAAATTTTGTTTGATATAGATTCTGGGGAATTTCCAAAAGCGAGGTCCTCACGCTCGTAAATATTAAAATGATTACGGTGGTGATAATAATGATGATAAGGACAGTAAGCGTAGTAATAGATAATAATGATAATAATGATAAAATTGATAACAAATCAACAGGGTACCTTTTGTTACAGGATTTCCACAAGACAGAAAAACTAAAAAACTAGAAAAATAAATAAAATAACGTGGAAGAAGAGGCCGCATCCGCAGAGTGGTGTCGCTTCCTTTATATCAGAGCGGATGCCTTAATCTCTGAATGAAAAGGGCAAAGAATGCAGTTGCAGAGGCAGGTCTGTTATGGCAGGCACGCTCTCATATCATCGTGCAAACATTGCCAAGCGGTTGCTCGCTCATGTGCGGAAATCTTGGCGTATTTCTTTCCTTCGCTGGAATGCGGGAAGGCCAAGGAAGTTTGAAATATCTCTTAAAAAAAACTCTAGGATGTGTGTGTGTGTGTGTGTGTGTGTGTGTGTGTGTGTGTGTGTGTGTGTGTGTGTGTGTGTGTGTGTGTGTGTGTGTGTGTGTGTGTGTAGATAGAAGACCTGTATGTGTGTGTGTGTGTAGATAGAAGACCTGTATGTGTGTGTGTGTGTAGATAGAAGACCTGTATGTGTGTGTGTGTGTGTAGATAGAAGACCTGTATGTGTGTGTGTGTGTAGATAGAAGACCTGTATGTGTGTGTGTGTAGATAGAAGACCTGTATGTGTGTGTGTGTGTAGATAGAAGACCTGTATGTGTGTGTGTTTGTTTTATGAAAGAGAGAGAGCAAGAGGGAGAGAGAGAGAGAGATTTATATTGTATTTCCTTCTCCAAATACAACGCTTCTGAATTTCCCTGCCTTGGCTCGGCTCTCCCCGATGCCTCCACATCGACGCAACACGATCAACGGAAGTGTCGCAACAGACTTGTCGAGCGCGAGAGGCTGGCTTGACAATCGAATCACCGCTTCAATCAAATACAAATTATCGTAATCATAGAACCAATCACGGCGCCCGTATCATAAGAGAGGCCCATCTGCGGCTCTTTTCTGCCAGCTGCGAATTTTACCCCTTTTTAAATCCATCGTTTCTTCCATCTTTGGCAATTTTCCGACGTAGATGAAGACGAAGAAGAAGTAGGAGAAGGAGGGAAAGGGGAAGAAGGAGATGGTGATGGAGGAAGAGGAGAGGAAGGAGGAGGAGGAGAAGAGGAAGGAGGAGGAGGAGAAGCAGAAGGAGGAGAAGGAGGAGGAGGAGAAGAGGAAGGAGGAGGAGGAGGAGGAGAAGAGGAAGGAGGAGGAGGAGGGAAAAAAAGAGGACGAGGAGGAGAAGGAGGAGAAGGAGAAGACGAAGAAGAAGAAAGAATGAAAGAAAGAAAGAAAAAGAAAAAGATGGAAAAAAGACCTTTCCTGCTATGCCACATGACGAGTGTTCTTTCAAGAATGTTTTTTGCACTCTTGTTGGGGAAAGAACTCTTGTCTTTTATATTCCGTGTCGGACAAGATTCCTCTTTTTTCTGTTTTTGACATGGTCTTTACCGTCATGTTATTTTGTCTATGCAACGCTGTCATCAAGAGGATTTAACAGTTGTTGAACTTTTTTTATTCCCTTAAGGAAAATTTATTTGTAAGTATATATACTTTTTCTGTCTTTCTTTATTTTTATTTTTTGTTTCCTCTTTCCCCTCATTCTTTCTTGAATTTCTCCTTTTCTTTTTTATACATTATGGTATGAAAATGATTATTGTTGATGTGATTTTTCTTCCTCCACTTTTGTCACCCGCAACGCGCGGAAAAAATCACATGATACTTTTTGCTGTTTTACGAAACTATCATCATTGTTAGTGGATTGAAAAAGTGACGGAATATTTTATCTTTTGCTGTAGTGTAATGTATGCATTTTATTTTTCTTATACAACAAATAACTAACTGATGAAGAGATGAAAAGAAAGAAAAAGACAGACAGACTTATAGACAGACAAGAGAGGACAAGAAGACATAAAAATACAAGAAAAAACAAGAAATGACAAGAAAATGCATGAAGAAACCAGACAAAATATGAAGAGACATGAAGAGACAAGAAGAGGCATGTAGAGAGGAGAAATAACAAGAAACATGAGGCAAGAAAAGATGTTGAAAGACAATAGAAAAAAAACGAAAATACAAGGTACAATATAATACAATAATACAAAAGATACAATAAAATACAAAATAATACCAAATACAATAACATATATAATGAAAAATACAAAATATACAATAAAAATACAGAATACAATAAAATACAAAAGATACAATAAAAGACATTAATGACATAAGAGAGACAAGAAAACACAATAAAGACGTGTAGACACTATGACATGAAGAAAAAAGAATAGGCACAAGAAAAAGACATGAAGACTCCAAGCAAAGTCACACCTTTCCCTCCCCCAAGAAATATGTTTGTACTTGTACACACACACACACATACACGTGTGTGTGTTCTTTTGATAGAACTAAAATGCTTTGTACTGTTTGCTATCATAGTTTTTTTCACGTATTCCTTTGCCTGATAAAACGTAAACGAAAATTACCTTTTGAGTGACAGATGCTGAAACGTGTGCGTGATTTTTTTTCTTTTTTTTTAAGAGCGATCAACGCCACCGCTGGTTGTGGAAGTTGACGGGAGAGGCAACGCAAAACCATCGTTTGTGAGATGATTGAAGAGAATTTCTTTTCCTCGTATTTATTCTTAGTTCATTTCTCTTTTTCTCTTTCTTTCTCTGTCTGTCTGTCTCTCTCTTCTCGCTCTCTCTTCTGTTTCTCTTCTCTTCTCTCTCTCTCGCTCTCTTTCTCTCTCTCTCTCTCTCTCTCTCTCTCTCTCTCTCTCTCTCTCTCTCTCTCTCTCTCTTTCTCTTTCTCTCTCTCTCTCTCTCTCTCTCTCCTGTCTCTCTTCTCTCTCTCTCTCTCTCTCTCTCTCTCTCTCTCTCTCTCTCTCTCTCTCTCTCTCTCTCTCTCTCTCTCTCTCTCTCTCTCTCTCTCTCACACCCCTTTTGCAACTTTACCGTTTCGCATTACGACTACTTGTCTTTATCATATTTTCTGTTCAGTATTCATGTCGTCCCGGT
>NC_091569.1:2544370-2549370 GCF_042767895.1 Penaeus vannamei | reverse complement strand
TATATATATATATATATATATATATATATATATATATATATATATATATATATATATATATAGCATGTATGTGTGTGTATGTATATGTAATGTCTAGTATGTGTGTGTGTGCGTAAGCATGTGTGTGTCCGTTTGCGTTAGTGTATGCGTGTACATACTCGCGTACGTATGCGTGTGTGCATGTGTGTGTGTATTTACGTATGTATGTATGTGTATGTATTCAAACGATATAGATGGCTTGATTGATTGATAAATCTTGTATAACATTAGCAGCAAGCCAAAGAAAATGCGACATGTCAAGTTGCTGTGATTCAATAGCCAGTCAGATTCCTCAGTGCAAAAGTTGGTTAACAAAGGCAAGAAATAGCAAAGTCGAAATACTTCGACAAGTCGCACGACGCAGAAAAATGTCTGGATCGTAAACTATTAAAAATGACATGGGTTTTTCTTTTAGTTTTGTTCAGCAACGTAATGAGAGTATGAGTTATCATAGAAATTCCTCTTCATCGGCGTTTTTTTCTTCGCTTCCGCTCGGGTTATCATTCTTCTTAAGGAAAATGGATTGAAAAATGAACATCCATCTCTCTCAAAAAGGCGTCCGCCGATCGTAAAAGAAAAGAAACTGAAAAAAAAAAAAAATGGAGAGAGAAAAAGCTGAAAACGCGTGTGGTGTCCTCGGCGCTCACCTTATGGGCATATCTCCCATTGTCGCTACAATTAGCAACGTTTCCTGCCTTCGAGTTGCGTGTGTGAGCTATACAACCATAACCTCATGTTTACATTCGCACCGGCAGATAGTCGCCATCAACACAGCTTTGCCTCCCTCACCTCCCTCTACCTGACCGTCCGACTCCTTCTCCTCGTGTTGTCAGAGACCATCGCGCCTTGCGGGGCCGAGGAGCTTCGACCATGCCGGTCCGCGTGTGATGTCACTCTCTTCCGCTCAGACATCAAATTGATCAGCCCTCGTCCTCGTTGTCCAATCAAGTTTTTGCGGCGCTTGACGAGTTCAGCAAGTTTACGCTCACTCTGCAACCTCTTATCTTCGTTGATTTGTTTATTTTACAAGATTTTAGGGTTTATTATGGACACTATTGATGCAGATTCGTGTACATGGAGATATTTCCCTTCGTGGCCGTTGTTGTCGGGATGGCGACGCGAGTCGGTTCGGGTGGCGGTGTCGGCGGCGCGGGAGGCGAAGGGGAGGGGGAGGGGAGGGGGAGGGGAGGAGGGAGCGCCGACACAACTCCCGAGACATTATTGTCAACCAAACGGCTCAAGTTTGAGCTACTGACTTAACACGGCGGCGACGGTATAAAACTCTGAGGGACGCTTAGGAACAAGTCATCACTGTTTGATTATTCTAATTAAGAGGTGCGTGCGTGCGTGTGTGTGTATGTGTGTGTGTGCGTGCGTGTGTGTCTGTATGTGTGTATGTGTGTGCGTGTGTATGTGTGTATGTGTGTGCATGTGTGTGTGTGTGTATGTGTGTGTGTGTGTGTGTGTGTGTGTGTGTGTGTGTGTGTGTGTGTGTGTGTGTGTGTGTCTGTCTGTCTGTAGGCGCACGCGCAATGTGTATGTGTACGTGTATATGTACGTGTTTGTGAGCAGCCGTGGACGTAGGTACGTTTGCGTGTGGCATGATCAGCAGTATGGTACGCTTGTGTTTCAATTTGTATGCCAGAAGAGAGAGAAGCGGTGTGGCATATATTTGTATGTGTGTAAGTGCGGAGTAGTAAATAGTGTTATATATGTGTGCGTATGTCAGCGGCATGGATGTGTATATATGTTCGACATGACAAGCATTCATGCATGTATTTTATAAGTGAGGGTGTGATGGGCCCAATTCATAAAAAAAAGAATGTTATGCTTAAAACTCACACGTATCACTTGATTTTAACCCAACGCACGTATGAATGTGTCTGTAATTGTGTTTATTAATTAAAATGGCTCTTCTTTCTATCTTTACTTTTTAATAGTTCTTCTTGCTTTTTACAACTAGACACAAACAATTACTTGCAAGATATCCTAGATAAGAACCATCATTTTTTTTTTTTTTTTTAACAAGAGGCTCGAGTCATTTAGAAAAAATAATAAAAGAAAATATTCATGGGTGCTTAAGAGTTTTTAATTTATCGTCATGGCAAGCGCGCACGTAGCCGAAATCTGAATGCGCGCTTTACATGCAGGCGGGGCCGGCCATTTTAATCAATTTGCATCAATATATGTCACTTGCACGAAGACGAACGGCGCTACGAACAGGCACGGGACCTGCGTCTTGCGGCGGCGGCCCGGAACAGCTGACACCCGCCCGCTACGTCTTCAGATGGGCGGGGGAGATAAGCGGGGTGGGCGGGAAGGAAGGAAGGAAGGGGGGGGGGGAGGAAACTTTTCTTTGTTTCTGGTTCTTTTCTTTTTCTGTATTTAAGAGTTGCAGGGAAGACTTTCGAGGGGGGGGGCAGGGTTTTGAAGAGGGGAATGGGACGCGGGGAGGGGTTTTAAGGAGAAGGGAGGGGGAGGGTAGGGGGAGGGGTGAAAAGCCATTTTTGTGAAGGGGAAGGGGATAACGGGGAAGAAAGTTCTTAAAGGAAGGGGGGGAGGGAAAGTACTATGAATCCTGAAAGGAAAAGGAAAGGGAAAGGGTCGAGAGAGAGACTATTTTTTGGGAGGGGGTGACTTTTTTTTTGAGGGGGGGGGGGGAGGAAGGAGAGAGACATTTTCTGTAGGGAAGGAGCGACTTTTTTGAGGGGGAGGGCGGAGGGAAAGACTTTCTGGAAAGTGTGTGTGTGTGGGGGGGGGGGGGGGGGTGAGGGAGAAAAGTTTGTCAGGGATAAAGGGCGAAACCTTTTTTTTTTTTTTTTGAGGGGTGAGGGAAAGTATGACATGGGGGGGGGGGGCTCTTTTATATGTATTTAGATTTATTTCCTTTCCTTTTAGATTATCATTATTATTATATTTTATTTCTCCCTATTTGTCCTTGTTCTTTTTATTTACTGCTGTTATTGCCACTGTGGTATCATTATTATTACAATTGTAACCACCACCATCATTAAACCCATAATCATTATCAATTCTATCACCATGTTCACCGTCAAAATCCTCATCCAATGATCATTATAATCATTATTATCAACATGATTATGAAAATCATCACATTTACGGCCTCTATTACCATGATCGCCCTTGTTGCTGTCCTGGACTGATTGTTATCATTGTCATTATCACCAAACTTTTAACTCCTATTACCATACTGAATAGGAAGCAGATTTATGGATTACACGTCAGCAGTATATTTTTAAATCCGCAATTAAGAGCTGGATTA
This sequence comes from Penaeus vannamei, assembly GCF_042767895.1. Taxonomy (NCBI): domain Eukaryota; kingdom Metazoa; phylum Arthropoda; class Malacostraca; order Decapoda; family Penaeidae; genus Penaeus; species Penaeus vannamei. Next base: position 2,546,048 of record NC_091569.1, on the reverse strand, counting down.
ATGTATGCAAGTGAAAGTAACTGGACATGAACCAAAGATCGTATCATAGATCATATTATGTAAAAATGATTTGTAATGTAAAATGAATATTACATTGCCTTCGCCACACCTGTTCATAAGAAGAAAGAAAATGCTGAATGAGAGAAAAGAAAGTCTTAAAATAGAAATATAGAAAGAGAAAAATAGAATAAAAGTAAAATAGAAATAAAAATAGAATGAAAATAAAAATAAAGTGAACTGAAAGCCAAAAAAGAAAAGAAAAAAATATTAAGAAAATTATATAATTAAATGTATTGTTTACCTACAATTAAAAAGATTGAAATGAAAGTAATTGCATTTATCTGACGCCCGATGAAGCAGTCTGAAGCAACCGGTGATCGCAATTTCTGTGAATGGAGATTACAACGTCAAGAAAGTAAATATTTTGAAGCCCATGTTTTCAATCAGTTTAAAAGCCTTGCGCTAAATAGATGGAATTAATAAAGATCAGGTTTTGACCAGGTTTGTTTTTCGTCTCTGTCTGGGTAACGCGGAACTGCAGCGGGAAGAGGGAGAGGGAGAAGAAGAGAGAGGGAGAGGGAGAAGAAGAGAGAGGGAGAAGAAGAGAGAGGGAGAGGGAGAAGGAGAGAGAGGGAGAGGGAGAAGAAGAGAGAGGGAGAGGGAGAAGAAGAGAGAGGGAGAGAGAGAAGAAGAGAGGGGGAGAGAGAGAAGAAGAGAGGGGGAGAGAGAGAAGGAGAGAGAGGGAGAGAGAGAAGAGAGAGGGAGAGAGAGAAGAGAGAGGGAGAGAGAGAGAAGGAGGGAGAGGGAGAAGAAGAGAGAAGAGAGAGGGAGAGGGAGAAGAAGAGAGAGGGAGAGGGAGAAGAAGAGAGAGGGAGAGGGAGAAGAAGAGAGAGGGAGAGAGAGAAGAAGAGAGTGGGAGAGGGAGAAGAAGAGAGAGGGAGAGGGAGAAGAAGAGAGAGGGAGAGAGAGAAGAAGGGATAGGGAGAGGGAGAAGAAGAGAGAGGGAGAGGGAGAAGAAGAGAGAGGAGAGAGAGAAGAAGAGAGAAAAGAAGAGAGAGGAGAGAGAGAAGAAGAGAGAGGAGAGAGAGAAGAAGAGAGAGGAGAGAGAGAAGAAGAGAGAGGAGAGAGAGAAGAAGAGAGAGGAGAGAGAGAAGAAGAGAGAGGAGAGAGAGAAGAAGAGAGAGGAGAGAGAGAAGAAGAGAGAGGCAGAGGGAGAGAGAGAAGAAGGGATAGGAAGAGGGAGAAAAAGAGAGGAGAGGAGAAGGGCAGGGAGAGGAAGAGAGAAAAGGGAAGAAGTGAATTAAAGATATATGAAATACATGTATGTATATAGATAGATAGATAGATAGATAGATAGATAGATAGATAGATAGATAGATAGATAGATAGATAGATAGATAGATAGATAGATAGATAGATAGATAGATAGATAGACAGACAGACAGACAGATAGATAGAAGAGACAGGGAGAAAGAGAGAGATAGAGAAGTAGTGGGATAGAGTGGGAGAGAGAAAGAGAGAGAGAGAGAGGAGAGGTAGAGGAAGAAGGAGATAATACGGGAGGAGATACATATAATTGAATAGATAGGTAGGCAGATAAAAGCAGAGAGAGAGAGAGAGAGAGAGAGAGAGAGAGAGAGAGAGAGAGAGAGAGAGAGAGAGAGAGAGAGAGAGAGAG
>NC_091569.1:2516870-2526870 GCF_042767895.1 Penaeus vannamei | reverse complement strand
ATGGGGGAATGGGAGGGGAAGGGAGAGAGGAAAGGGGGAAGGGAGAGAGGAAAGGGGAATGAGAGGGGAAGGGGAGAGGAAAGGGGGAATGAGAGGGGAAGGGAGAGAGGAAAGGGGGAATGGGAGGGGAAGGGAGAGAGGAAAGGGGGAATGAGACGGGAAGGGAGAGAGGAAAGGGGGAATGGGAGGGGAAGGGGAGAGAGAGGAAAGGGGGAATGAGACGGGAAGGGAGAGAGGAAAGGGGGAATGGGAGGGGAAGGGAGAGAGGAAAGGGGGAATGAGAGGGGAAGGGAGAGAGGAAAGGGGGAATGGGAGGGAAGGGAGAGAGGAAAGGGGGGAATGAGAAGGAAGGGAGAGAGGAAAGGGGGAAGGGGAGGGGAAGGGAGAGAGGAAAGGGGGAATGAGACGGGAAGGGAGAGAGGAAAGGGGGAATGGGAGAGGAAGGGAGAGAGGAAAGGGGGAATGAGAGGGGAAGGGGGAATGGGAGGGGAAGGGAGAGAGGAAAGGGGGAATGAGAGGAAAGGGGAATGAGAGGGGAAGGGAGAGAGGAAAGGGGGAAAGAGAGAGAAGGGAGAGAGGAAAGGGGAAGGGGAGGGGAAGGGAGAGAGGAAAGGGGGAAAGAGAGGGGAAGGAGAGAAAGGGAATGGGCGAAAAAGAAGAGGAAGGGAGAGAGGAAAGGGGGAATGAGAGGGGAAGGTGGGAGATGGGAGGGGGAAGGGAGAGAGGAAAGGGGGAATGAGAGGAAAGGGGGAATGAGAGTGGAAGGGGAGAGTGGAAGAGGGGAAGAAGAGAGAAGGGAGAGAGGAAAGGGGGTATGGAGGGGAAGAGAGAGAGGAAAGGGAATGAGAGGGGAAGGGAGAGAGGAAAGGGCGAATGGGAGGGGAAGGGAGAGAGGAAAGAAGAGAGAAGGGAGAGAGAGGAAAGGGGGAATGGGAGGGGAACAGATTTGGGGATTTCGACGGGCTGTGCGAAGGTGACGGAAGCTAAGTCTGAATTCATAGCTGGAGTGCGTGTCCGTGACGGCTTGTAAAGGAGTTAAATTTACCTGAAGTGGAAATAAGAGTCTGTAGTTGAATGCGGATAAGAAGAAGCCGGTCTTGAGAACTCCTCCGCCGAATTAGATTTTTTTTTTATCTTCGCTGTTTTTTCTTCTTTTTCGTCTTCTTTCTTTTTTCTTCGTCTTCTTTTTCTCTTCTTCCTCCTCTTCTTCTTTCGCTTTCTCTTCGTTCTTCTACACTACTACTGTTCATCCTTATCTTTCGTCTTCTTCCTCCTTCTCCTCTTCCTGCTCATCCTCATCTTTTTCTTCCTCTTCTACATATTTTTTCCTTCTTCTTTTCCTCCTCTTAGTCATCCTCAACTTCTTCCTCTTCTACTTATTTTTCTTTGTTTCTTTTTCTTCTCTATCATCTCAACCTTATCTTATATTCTTCTTTTTCTTCTTCCCCCTTCCCTCGTACTTTTTATTTTTGTTTCCATTCTTCTTTTCTGTTTTTTTGTTTTGTTTTGTTTGTTTTTGTTTGAAGCGTGTGCACCCGAATGTACACGGCTTAACGCACGTTACAACACAAAAAGATTCCAGTTCGCAAACGCACGAACAAATACAGACATACTCGAAGACAAACGAGCGATACAAAGCCGAATTCACAAACATGATGTCGTTTCCTTTTTTTCCTTTTTCGTTTTTCTTCTTCCTCTGCTGTTTCTGTTTTTTTTTTCTTTTTTTTTTCTTCTGTTCCTTCTTCGTGTTGTTCTCCTTTCATTTGTTTTTGCTTTTTCTCCTATTTTTTCAGTCTTTTTCTTCGTCTACACTTCTTCCTCTTCTTTTCGAATTATTATTATTTTCTATTTCCTTTTCTCCTCCTCCTCCTCCTTTTCTTTCTCCTTCTTTTTCTTTTTCTCCCTCTTCTTTCTCGCCCACTTCCCTTCAGTATCTAAGCCCGAGGAATGAATTGGATTTTGTTACAAAGAGAACCACGAGATGGAAGCTGAAAGGAGACCGAAGAAGAAGGAGATGGAAGACGGATGGATAGATAAATGGACTGGCCAGTTAATTAGGTGACTGACTGCCTGATAAATGGGTTTATAGACTTGTAGATTTATAGAACTGATGGGTAGATGTATGGGTGGTGAGGGGGAGAAAAAGAGAGAGAGAATATGTAGCCTTTTCGTTAGAGATATAGGACTAGAGTGATAGAGTGTGTGTGTATTTGTTTGTTTGTGTGTGTGTGTGTGTGTGTGTGTGTGTGTGAGAGTGAGAGAGAGAGAGATAGAGATAGAGATAGAGATAGAGATAGAGATAGAGATAGAGTGAGTGAGTGAGTGAGTGAGTGAGTGAGTGAGTGAGTGAGTGAGTGAGTGAGTGAGTGAGTGAGTGAGTGAGTGAGAGAGTGAGAGAGTGAGAGAGAGAGAGAGAGAGAGAGAGAGAGAGAGGGAGAGAGAGAGAGAGAGAGAGAGAGAGAGAGAGAGAGAGAGAGAGAGAGAGAGAGAGAGAGAAAGCTAAAATCACAATTTCTTCTTAGAGTCCCACCATAAATAATAAGATCTGATTAGATCTCATTAAGCCACGGCATTCACGCGCGGAATTCCTTATTGCAGCGTTGCAGCCGAACCCCTTCCCGTCTCCCGTTTGCACTGCAGCGGCGTACGAGCGCAATTTTCTTCCCAGTTCCCCCTCTTGATCTGGGAAAATGTAACGTGATGTATTTCGGTCGCGTTATGGAAACGTGTACGAATCGAGCCGTAGCGGCGGCATTACAGAAAGCGCTGCCGTTGGCGTTGTATACGGCGACAGTTGTGGGTATTTACGGCCACGGACGCAAACTAATGTGGATGCCACTTGTAATACAAACGCGCACGACAAACCTTCGGAGACTAACGCGGATTTTCCGTCGGGCCTTATTTATCCTTCCCCTCCTCCCTCCTCCCTCCTCTCACCTGCCTTATCCTTCCTCCCTCCTCCCTCCCTTCTCGCACCTCTCCACTTCCCTCCTTCCTTCCTCCTCTCACCTGCCTTATCCTTCCTCCCTCCTCCTCGCTGCCTTCTTCCTCCCTTCTCGCACCTCCCTCTTCCCTCCTTCCTCCTCCCTTCTCGCACCTCCCTCTTCCCTCCTTCCTTCCTACTCCCTCCCTTCTCGCACCTCCCTCCCTCCTCTCACCTGCCTTATCCTTCCTCCCTCCTCCTCCTCTATCTCGTACCTCCCTCCCTCCTCTCACCTGCCTTATCCTTCCTCCTTACTCCCTCCTCCTTCCCTTCTCGCACCTCCCTCCTTCCTCTCACCTGCCATATATTTCCTCCCTCCTCCTCCTCCCTTCTCGCACCTCCCTCCTTCCTCTCACCTGCCTTATATTTCCTCCTTCCTCCTCCCTCCCTTCTCGCACCTCCCTCCCTCCTCTCACCTGCCTTATCCTTCCTCCTTCCTCCCTTCTCGCACCTCCCTCCTTCCTCTTTCCTTCCTCCCTTCTCGCACCTCCCTCTTCCCTCCTCCCTTCTACACCCTCTTCCTCCTTCCTCCCTTCTCGCACCTTCCTCCTCCTTCCTCCTCCCTTCTCGCACCTTCCTCCTCCTTCCTCCCTTCTCGTACCTCCCTCTTCCCTCCTCCCTTCTCGCACCTTCCTCCTCCCGCCTCCCTTTCCGCTCCTCCCTCCCTCTATTTATCCATCCTTCCTCCTCGTCCTCTTTCCTCCTCCTCCCTCCTATATTCCCTCCTTTTTATTTATCCGTTTGTTATTTATCATGGTTTGGGCTTTTTTGTCGGGAAACATGCCAAGGCGGCGGAGGCTAGAATTGGGGGTTGGGGGGGAGTGGGCGGGAGGGGGGGGGGTGAGAGGCGGGGTGCATGGCTTGTTCATGGTTCTGTTTCTGTTTCGTTTCCTTTACATTTCTTGTATTGATTTGTTTTGTGTTTTATTTATTTACTAATCTGTTTATCAAATCATACATTAACATAACGTATATTGATAAAGTTAATGGTGATAATGATAATGATAATGACAATGACAGAGATGATGATAATGATAATGATTATGATTGTATAATAATGATAATAATGATGATGATGAACATGATGATAATGATAATCATACTGATAATGGTATTGATAATATTGATGATGACGATGGTGATGATGGTTATGATGATAATGATAATGATGATAATGTTGGTATTGATAATGATGATAATGATAACGATAATAATTAAAATGATGATAATAATGATGATAATAATGATGATAATGATGATAATAATGATAATGATAATAATGATCATGAATAATAATATTGATGATGAAGATGACGATGCTGATTGTGTGCAATGATCTTAAAAGTTAGGAATATAGAAGTATAAATGATTTTATAGTATCAGAATCTATAAAAAGAATACTAAAGAATTGTGCATCGTAGTAAGATCAAGGTCAATACCGTGTTCAAATATAGCATATTCATTTATTCTTCATTTTGTAGCAAAAGGAAGTAAACTGAAAAAAAATCAAATGCATAACACGCAAGGAGTAAACTATAGATTGCTTAAGGAAAAAAATAATCTCCTTTTTCGTATACTAGATATAACCGAGAGAAGACGCTAATGTCAATCACCCCAACACATCAATAGCCAGCAGCTGTCATATGTTGCATGGAAATGATATAATGCTTCGGAAATCGAAAGCATACATTATAGACGAAAATATAGACATTATATTATAGACATTATATTGAAATATAGACATTATATTAAAATTATAGACATTATATTAAAATTATAGACATTATATTGAAATATAGACATTATATTAAAATTATAGACATTATATTAAAATATAGACATTATATTAAAATTATAGACATTATAGGAGAAAAGTCTGGAAATGGTCCTTGGTGTGTCGCCACTAGCAGCCGATCCCTCCGCTAGTGTGAATATCTCAAGAGAGAAGATTAATCAACCGCGGCTCGTTGTAAGGGAGAAAACCCTAGCAGCGACAGCAGCAATAATAATCCCAACGGCAGCAAGAAACCATACAAGAACAACAGCAGGAGCTCTTCGCATTTTCTTGCCCCCATCGCCACCCGCGTTAGGGCTACTCCACGCTGCCGTATTTATTAGTTGAGACGGACATACTTCCCGTAGGAATTCGTGGAATCTCGCGTCGGGTCATCGGAGAAGGACAAGGACGGAGAAGAATGAAAATAGCGTAGAGGGGAGAGAGGGGAGGGGAGGATGAAGATCTGATAGAGGAGAGGCGGAGAATAAAAAGAGAGAGGGAGAGGAACAAAAGAGGGGGAGGAAAGGGTAAGGGAGTGGAAGAAAGTATCTGTGGTTATGTAACAGGCTTTAGTTAGGAATGATCAAATTAATAAAATAAGCTTGCGTAATTCCTATTATCGAAGCATCTAGAATGATTACCAATCAGAAAAAAATAGAAAAAAAAACATGTGACCGATAAAAACCGATAAAAGAAAGAATAACCCAGATAACATCAAAGGTTGCAGGCTTAAAGCAATATCAGATAAAACACAAACACACACGCACACGCACACGCACACGCACACGCACACGCACACGCACACGCACACGCACACGCACACGCACACGCACACGCACACGCACACGCACACGCACACGCACACGCACACGCACACGCACACACACACACACACACACACACACACACACACACACACACACACACACACACACACACACACACACACACACACACACACACACACACACACACACACACACACACACACACACACACACACACACACACACACACACACACACACACACACACACACACACACACACCCTTTGCGCCCTTCCAGCCAGGCTCTTGGAAAACATCACGACCAACCAATGGATTCGGGTCTTGACGTGCAATCGAAACTTTTGAGAGAAATGTGCCAATGTTTGGTGCGGTTTAAAGTCCGAATTTATGGTATCGCTCGGATTCTTGAATATAGCATGTTGAATAGATCGGCGGATTACGGGCTTTTTTCTCTTTTTCTTCTTCTTCCTCTTCTGTGGCTTCGATACTTTTGAACGGTCGCTGTGTGTGTAATGGGTCTTTTTCTTCTTTTTTTTTTCTTTTTTTCTCTTGCTTCTCCTTCGTGTTCTGATTCTTCAAGTTTCTTTTTCCTTTTCTTCTGTTTTCTTCACTCTCGTCTTATTTTTTCATTCTCCTTCGTCTTCGCCTTCATCTCCTTCTTCCTTTTCTTCCTCTTCTTCTACTTTTCTCTCGTCTTCTCCTTTTTTCTTTTTCTTCTCCATCTTATTTTCGTCTTCCACTTCCTTCTCTTTTGTTATTATTAATTTTCTTCTTCTTCGTCTTCGTAATGCATCAGAATATTTTGTCTTTTCTACTTACTCTAAACGAGATGAAAAAACAAAATGTATCATATTTAGGAAATCATTTTTATATGTTAGTCTCTATGGAATGTTTTTCCGGCCGATTCTACATATCAGGATAAAATATATATATATGTTGTAGAGTTGAACATGTAAACATTTCTATAGAGCAAGGGAACCCAGTTATCTACCGTTCCAATACAAATTGTGTTAAACTGTAGTGGAGATTGTTTTAACAAAAAAGGAAAACGAACTGTATCGAACTTTTTTATTTTAATTTTTAGAAGAATCTATAGAATTCATCGTTTAAAGGTATGTTCAATTTCTGCTTTATGCAACGTGTTGATTATGATATTTTACCTTTTATAAACTGTATGATGAAAAGTACCCAGAAACTCCTATGCGCGTTCGTTCTCACACACGCGTGCTTGTACGCGCGCACATGCACACACGCACACGCACACGCACACACGCTCATACACGCACAGAAAGAAACACACACACACACACACACACACACACACACACACACACACACACACACGCACAGAAAGAAACACACACACACACACACACACACACACACACACACACACACACACACGCCCATACACACACACACACACACACACACACACACCGTCCCAGCACGCCCTGCCGCACACGTCACGCCTGTGTTTACAATGCAGTGTCTGAACCTCGCATAATCAACCGACAAATTCTGCATAATATTCCTTTCGAGGGAAAAACGCGCCGCCGCTGCCTTGTGTAAATACGGCGGGCGGTTCACACGGGCTAATCCGTAAATGACTCGCCTTTTGGTCCCAGTCAAAGCGAGTGAGAGCAAGCAAGAGTCATGGGCGTGGAGGCGACTCTCTCTCTCTCTCTCGGCTGCCATGCGAGTGTGAGGGGATAATAATGAGGAGGAGGAGAGAGAGGGGTCTGGGACGCAGTTCAAGAGTCGGAGATGAAGAGGGGAAGGGAGGGAGAGATAAATAGAGGAACGAGAGTAGATGTGGAGTGGTAGGTAGGTAGGTGGGTAGGTAGGTAGGTGGGTAGGTAGGTAGGTGGGTAGGTAGGTAGGTGGGTAGGTAGGTAGGTAGGTAGGTAGGTAGGTAGGTAGGTAGGTAGGTAGGTAGGTAGGTAGGTAAGTAGGTAGGTGGGTAGGTAGGTAGGTGGGTAGGTTGGTAGTTAGGTAGGTGGGTAGGTGGGTAGGTAGGTAGGTGGGTAGGTAGGTAGGTAGGTAGGTAGGTGGGTAGGTAGGTAGGTGGGTAGGTAGGTAGGTGGGTAGGTTGGTAGTTAGGTAGGTGGGTAGGTTGGTAGGTGGGTAGGTAGGTAGGTAGGTAGGTTGGTAGATGGGTACGAAGGTAGGTAGGTAGGTAAGTGGGTAGGTAGGTAGGTGGGTAGGTAAGTCGGAAGGAAGGAAGAAAGGTAGTGAGATGGATAGATATGAGAAGATAGATAAATAGGTGGCAGATAGGTAGCTAGGTTAACTAGCTAGCTAGCTAACCAGCTCCCTACATACGCAGATCTATAGATATATGGACAGATACATAGTTGAATAAATAGATAGATGAATAAGTAAATAGAAAACCATGAATAAAGTAAGTAAATGAATAAGTAAATTCATAGATAAATAATCAGATATGTAGATACGTAGACAGCTGGATAGTTAGATGTAGGTTGAGAGAGAGAGAGAGAGAAAGAGAGAGGGAGAGAAAGAAAGAGAGAGGGAGAGAGAGAAAGAGAGGGAGATAGAGTGAAAGAGAGAGGGAGAGAGAGTGAAAGAGAGAGAGAGAGAGTGAAAGAGAGTGAAAGAGAGAGAGAGAGAGTGAGTGAAAGAGAGAGAGTGAGTGAAAGAGAGAGAGTGAGTGAAAGAGAGAGAGTGAGTGAAAGAGAGAGAGTGAGTGAAAGAGAGAGAGTGAGTTAAAGAGAGAGAGTGAGTGAAAGAGAGAGAGTGAGTGAAAGAGAGAGAGAGCGAAAGAGAAAGAGAGTGAAAGAGAAACAGCGAAAGAAAAAGAGAAACAGAGCAAGAGAGTGAGAGAGCGAGAGAGAAGGATAAGCATAGACGAAAAGGAAGAGATGGACAGATAGCGAATCACCAGAGAGGAAGAAAGAGTCCAAATAAACCCGAGCAAAAGGGAGACAAAATAAGAACACGCCCCAGAAGCAGCGACACAAAACCGGCCAAATAAATAGGTGTTATCACGGCCGCTCTTACAACAACCTCATTCTCCTCATTCGGTCCTGCGTTTCCCTCGGCAACATTCCATTAACCTACTTGCTCCGCCTCGACCTCCTTGCCCCCGACCTGCCACGGTTTCCTCCCCCCCCCCTTACTGTCGCACACCTACCTCCTTCTTCCCTTCCTTCCCTTTCTCCTTTTTTTTTCTTCTTTTTCTTTCTCTCGCTCTAATTCGTCTCTCATTCTCTTCCATTTTTTTTTCTATATTTCCGCCTTCTACCTTCTTTGCTTGTCTCTCTCTCTCTCTCGCTTTCCTCTTTCTAATTTTCTCGATTCATTTCCTTCGTTTCTTCCATCTTTCTTGCATGTCTTATGCTATTTTCTCCCTCCCTCCCTCTTTCGTTCGGTCGTCCCTTTCTGTATTCCTTCCTTCCGTCTTTCCTTCGTTTTTTTCTTCGTTCGTCCTGTCTTTCATTCTTTCTTCCATTCCTTCCTTCCTTCCTTCTGTTTTCCACTAATTCCTTCTTTCTTTCCTTCCTTCCTTCTGTCCTCCACTAATTCCTTCTTTCTTTCCTTCCTTCCTTCCTTCTGTTTTCCACTAATTCCTTCTTTCTTTCCTTCCTTCCTTCTGTCCTCCACTAATTCCTTCTTTCTTTCCTTCCTTCCTTCCTTCTGTCTTCCACTAATTCCTTCTTTCTTTACTTCCTTCCTTCTGTCTTCCACTAATTCCTTCTTTCTTTCCTTCCTATCTTATGTTTTCCACTAATTCCTTCTTTCTTTCCTTCCTTCCTTCTGTCTTTCACCAATTCCTTCTTTCTTTCCTTCCTTCCTTCTGTCTTCCACCAATTCCTTCTTTCCTTCCTTCCTTCCTTATGTCTTCCACTAATTCCTTCTTTCTTTCCTTCCTTCCTTATGTCTTCCACCAATTCCTTCCTTCCTTCGTTCTGTCTTCCACTAATTCCTTCTTTCTTTCCATCCTTCCTTATGTCTTCCACTAATTCCTTCTTTCTTTCCTTCCTTCCTTCTGTCCTCCACTAATTCCTTCTTTCCTTCCTTCCTTCCTTATGTCTTCCACCAATTCCTTCCTTCCTTCCTTCTGTCTTCCACCAATTCCTTCCTTCGTTCTGTCTTCCACTAATTCCTTCTTTCTTTCCATCCTTCCATCCTTCCTTCCCTGTCTCCCTGCACCCCCCCCCCCGCCCCCAGCTCCCCATCCTGTCTCATCTTCTCCCTCCACTTTTTTCCAATTTGCAGTAATGTGTTCCGACAAGCGACATCGTACGGGAGCCCGACTTTGTGGCTCTGACCTGGAGCCTTACACACAATCCCCCGGAGAGTCAGTATCTCTGGCCCCGTGGAAGGAGAAAGAGAGGGTGGGGGGGGGAGGGGGCGAAAAGGGTGAGGGGGAAGGGGAAGGGGGAGGAGAGGTGAAGGAGGGGAGAAAGAGTGAGGCGAAGAAGGGAAAG
>NC_091569.1:2509370-2511870 GCF_042767895.1 Penaeus vannamei | reverse complement strand
CTCTCTCTCTCTCTCTCTCTCTCTCCCTCTCCCTCTCCCTCTCTCTCTCTCTCTCTCTCTCTCTCTCTCTCTCTCTCTCTCTCTCTCTCTGTCTCTCTCTCTCTGTCTGTCTCTCTGCTCTGTCCCTGTCTCTCCCTCTGCTCTGTCCCTGTCTCTCCCTCTGCTCTGTCTCTCTTTCTCTCTCTCTCTCTCTCTCTCTCTCTCTCTCTCTCTCTCTCTCTCTCTCTCTCTCTCTCTCTCTCTCTCTCTCTCTCTCTCTCTCTCTCTCTCTCCCTCTCTCTCTCTCTCTCTCTCTCTCTCTCTCTCTCTCTCTCTCTCTCTCTCTCTCTCTCTCTCTCTCTCTCTCTCTCTCTCTCTCTCTCTCTCTCTCTCTCTCGCTTCTCGGCTTTGGTCCACACGTTACATATCTCTGTTAATTAAAGGATTGCCAATTGATAAGATATAACAGCCCGATTGATCCAAACTGCATATTCATGTAACCATAACCGCCTCTCATATAAGGATCAATACAAACACCTGGTTGCAACATACCTCCCGCCCTCTTCTCTCTCTCTCCAAAAACAGTTGCACATTTTACCACTGAAAGCCCCTTAGTTGGCACGATTTAGTAGGTTGGTAGATACAGTGAACAGCATAACGAAGACCATAGTGAACAGCATAGCGAACAGCCTAGCGAACAGTATAGCGAACAGCCTAGTGAACAGTATAGCGAACAGCCTAGTGAACAGTATAGCGAACAGCCTAGTGAACAGTATAGCGAACGACGTAGCGAACCATTTCACGAAGGACATAACGAACAGCTTAGCGAAGAGCATAACGAACGAAACGACGGAAATAGCGAACAGGAAAGCGAAGAGCGTAACGAAGAAAACGACGGAAATAGCGAACGGGAAAGCGAACAGCGTAGCGAAGAAAACGACGGAAATAGCGAACAGGAAAGCGAAGAGCGTAACGAACAAAACGACGGAAATAGCGAACAGGAAAGCGAACAGCGTGGCGAAGAACACCCGATGCGAGTGTCTTTCTTCGAGAGAAACGTCTTGAGATGCGTCTGCGAAGGAGGATCTCAGGCAGCGGCAAATGGGTCGGATCGAAAGAAATGAATTCCGTTTCCGCTGGTCGTTTTCACCTTCTCGGGATCAGATTTAGTGGGGTTGAACTTTTTTTTGTTTTTTGTATTCACCTTGGTTCTTTTGTTCCGTTTTTTTCCTTCTTCGTTTTATCTTTCTTTTCCCTTTGCTTCCTTTTCGTCGTATTTTTCTTTGCTTCCCTTTTCGTATTTTTTTTTATATTCTTTGCATTTTTTTATTTACTCGTTTTATTACTTTTCTCTTGTCTTTTATTTTATTCATATAGTTATCTTATTCACCCATTCTTAATCATATAAATTTTCTTATTCTTATTCCTATTTATTTTCTTTCATTACTTTTGAATTTTGATTTTGATTTTTCCCATTTTTTTACTCTTTTTTATTTGTTTTCTTTTCATGTTTATCATCATTACCATCCTTTATCATATATCATCATCATTATCATCCTTTTTCATATATTATCCTCATTATCTTTAGTCATAATTATAATCATTATCTTTCTTCCTCCTGTTTCTCTTCATGTTTCTTATATTTTTTGCCTTTGTCGGGATATTTACGCTCTGCTATTTATCTTCTCGGCGAGATTTTTTTGTTTTTATTTGGGGGGGGAGGGGGGAAGAGGCTTAATTCACATCTTTTTATCTCTCTTTCCTTGCTTAATCCATTCCCTTTGTGCTCCTGTTTTGTTTCAGCTGCACTGCAAAGCTAAAAGTGTTTATGTATGTTGACTTTTATTTAAGCTTCTATGCTCAATTACGAAAACTCACACACACACAAATATGTGTATATATGTATATATATATATATATATATATATATATATATATATATATATATATATATATTTGTATATTTATATATATATATATTTGTATATCTATGTATATATATATATATATATATATATATATATATTTGTATATTTATATATATATATATATATATATATATATATATATATTTATTTATTTATTTATATATATGTGTGCGTGCGTGCGTGCGTGCGTGCGTGCGTGCGTGTGTGTGTGTGTGTGTGTGTGTGTGTGTGTGTGTGTGTGTGTGTGTGTGTGTGTATGTGTGTGTATGCGTGCGTGTGTGTGTGTGTGTGTGTGTGTGCGTGCGTGCGTGTGTATGTGCGTGTGTGTGTGCGTGTGTGTGCGTGAGTGTGTGTCTATATGTGCGTGTGTGTGTGTCTGTGTCACACACACACACACACACACACACACACACACACACACACACACACACACACACACACACACACACACACACACACACACACACACGCATATATAAATATGTGTTTGCGTATTTATGTGTGTATATATATGTATGTATGTATGTTTATATGTATGTATGTATGTGTATATATATATACATATATATATATATATATAATTTATATACATA
>NC_091569.1:2439370-2451870 GCF_042767895.1 Penaeus vannamei | reverse complement strand
CGCTGATGGCCAGCTCGAATCTTGCATGCATTAAATACCTTGTTATAATACCCGTGTGTGGATACGCCTTCGTGTGGCCGCGCTCGGTTCGATGTGTTCCTTACCCTCATGTTACCTCATGGCACGGGATTCGGGGCTCTCTCCCTGCGAATCTTGTAATGAGTCCTATCATGTTGTCTCTTTCCCGTGATCCATTATGGTGAGTAATGGGGGGAGGGGGGGAGGGGGGGAGGGGAGGGATTAGCGATCCCATCATCGTGCTGCGTTGAATCTTCTTCTCGTTATTTTTTTTCTTCGTGTTGGTTTCACGCTCTCACATATCTTCTTCGTTTCTGGATTCCTTCATCAAACAGTTTTTTTTTTTCTTTCTTTTTCTTTTTTGCGACGATGTTCTTTTCTGTCCTCTTGATAATCGTACCATGTTCAACTAAAACATTTTCGCTATATATTCCTTTAAATGACCCATCCTTGTATGCTTCTATAATGACATTATGAAGGATGGTTGTCTTAGAATATACTCTCTCTCTCTCTCTCTCTCTCTCTCTCTCTCTCTCTATATATATATATATATATATATATATATATATATAGAGAGAGAGAGAGAGAGAGAGAGAGAGAGAGAGAGAGAGAGAGAGAGAGAGAGAGAGAGACGGACAGACAGAGACACAGAGAGAGAGAAAGAGATAGTAGAAAAAAATTAAATGTAGCCGTGAACAAAGAAGAGAAAAGGCAATTATAACCCTCAGCCAGATCGAGGGTCAGGCACTCTCCGTAGCTTTCCATGGCACGGTGCCGCAGCTGGCCCTTCCAGCGTCCGCAGCCCCGCCGCATATAACCGGCGGCGACGTGCAGGACCCCCGAGCGCTGAGTTCTAAGGGGTTTCGGAGTCTTTCCCTCTCGTAAACAGGTGTAAACAGGTGTAAAGGATGGCGGAGGGTGGAACTGTGTGTGGATGCGGGTGTAGTTACAGGTGTGCGAGGATATACAAAAACGAAGGACGTAGGAACATGTACACATACTCTGTCTCTGTCTGTCTGTCTCTCTCTCCTCTCTGTCTGTCTCTCTCTCCTCTCTGTCTGTCTGTCTGTCTGTCTCTCTCTCTCTCTCTCTCTCTCTTTCTCTCTCTCTCTCTCTCTCTCTCTCTCTCTCTCTCTCTCTCTCTCTCTCTCTCTCTCTCTCTCTCTCTCTCTCTCTCTCTCTCTGTCTCTCTCTGTCTGTCTGTCTCTGTCTGTCTCTCTCTCTCTCTGTCTGTCTGTCTGTCTCTCTCTCTCTCTCTCTCTCTCTCTCTCTCTCTCTCTCTCTCTCTCTCTCTCTCTCTCTCTCTCTCTCTCTCTCTCTCTCTCTCTCTCTCTCTCACACACACACACACACACACACACACACACACACACACACACACACACACACACACACACACACACACACACACACACACACACACACACACACACACGCCCACACACACGCCCACACACATAAATAAACATACATATATTCGCGATTAAGGAGTTATTAATTTATGACTAAACAGCTGACTCTCATGCCAAGAAAAAAAAGAAGACAAAAAGAAAAAAGGAAGAAAAAAAAAGAAAAAAAAAAACATTGTATGCGCAGTTGGGAAATTATGTCTCTGAAAAGAAGGATCATCAGCGTAAATCACATTAAATCCAACATTAATTACAAATTTATTGTTTGTTTTTTCGATTTATGCGGATGACTGGAGATAAATCAAACGTAAGTAGATTAAGTAAGAAAAGTTTCGTGTTTGAAGAAGATGCATTAGCCCTTTGTTTCGGCTTCGTCTCGTTTGCTTTGGTGATTAATCCCTTTGTGCTTCGTTGCTTGGCCGTTGAATTAATCAGGTTTTGTGTCATTATTAATAATATTGTGTCAGTATTATTTGCATCCTTATTGCTATTTTTTATTTTTTCGTGGATGTTACTGTTGATGTTATTGCTATTTTCTATTTCTTTTTTTCGTGGATATTACTGTTGGTATTATTGCTATTTTCTATTTCTTTTTTCCGTGGATATTACTGTTGATATTATTGCTATCTTCTATATCTTTTTTTCGTGGATATTACTGCTGTTATTATTTGCATTAACATGAATGTCATTTTCACTATTGCCGTTCTCTTCCTCATCATCGGAAGCACTGCTATTTGCACTGTACCAACACCATCTCCATCTATCATTAGTTTTTGCCAACACCAGTATCATTCACTATCAGCTATGCCATCGCTGCATCATTACCGGTGTCATTATATTTGTTATTACTGTCGTCTTTATTACGGCAACCACCGTACTCCTACCATCCTTAACACGGCCTCCATCACACTCTCACCATCATCATCACAGCCACCACCATTCCTCAGTACCATCATCATTATTATCACCATCGTCCTTATCTCAATCACATTCATTATTACTGCTATCATTACCATTGTTACCATCATACTTTTCACCATCATCATCTTTTTTCACCATCAGCTCCCAGCATCATCAATATCTTTAACATCGTCTCCAACATCATCACCAACACTGCCACCATTCTCAACTCCATTGCCAAGACTGTCAGCATCACCATTTCCATCATCCCAAACACCATTGCTAACACTGCTGCCGTCACCATCTCCTCCATCATCCCTAACACTATTACCGACACTGCCACCATCACCATATCTTCCAACACCATCAACACCAATGCCAACATTCTCCACCCTGGCAGTTAAAGAACCATGACCACAAACCACCATGAATAATATTACCACCATCTATCCGACCTCTGTCATATCCTCCTCATCACCATCACCATTACCACAGCGCTGTCAATTTCCAACACTATCACCTTTCCCTTGGTCACCATCACCTTCCCTACAGTTACCGCAACGCTATCAATGTCCCCACCGTCACTATCACCCCAATACCATTAACTCTCCCACTGTCACCATCACACAGCATCATCACCTTCCCCCCAACACCTTCAGCATCCCCGCTGTCACCATCACCGCATCACTATCACCTTCCCCTCCGTCACCATCACCTTCCCCATCAACACCATCAGCTTCCCCGCCATCACCATCTCCCCAACACCATCACTTCCGCCATCACCACCACCCCAACACCATCACTTCCGCCGTCACCACCACCCCAACACCATCAGCTTCCCCGCCGTCACCATCAGCTTCCCCGCCGTCACCATCAGCTTCCCCGCCGTCACCATCAGCTTCCCCGCCGTCACCATCAGCTTCCCCGCCGTCACCATCAGCTTCCCCGCCGTCACCATCACCTGCCCCTCCCTCTCCATCACCTTCC
Source organism: Penaeus vannamei (assembly GCF_042767895.1). Lineage (NCBI taxonomy): Eukaryota > Metazoa > Arthropoda > Malacostraca > Decapoda > Penaeidae > Penaeus > Penaeus vannamei. Next base: position 2,448,556 of record NC_091569.1, on the reverse strand, counting down.
TTTCCGTCACCATCACCTTCTCCTCCGTCACCATCACCTTCCTCTCCGTCACCATCAGCTTCTCCTCCGTCACCATCACCTTCCTCTCCGTCTCCATCACCTTCCTTTCCGTCACCATCAGCTTCTCCTCCGTCACCATCACCTTCCTCTCCGTCTCCATCACCTTCCTTTCCGTCACCATCAGCTTCTCCTCCGTCACCATCACCTTCCTCTCCGTCACCATCACCTTCCTCTCCGTCACCATCAGCTTCCCCGCCGTCACCATCAGCTTCTCCTCCGTCACCATCACCTTCCTCTCCGTCTCCATCACCTTCCTTTCCGTCACCATCAGCTTCTCCTCCGTCTCCATCACCTTCCTTTCCGTCACCATCACCTTCCTCTCCGTCACCATCACCTTCCTTTCCGTCACCATCAGCTTCTCCTCCGTCACCATCACCTTCCTTTCCGTCACCATCAGCTTCTCCTCCGTCACCATCACCTTCCTTTCCGTCACCATCAGCTTCTCCTCCGTCACCATCACCTTCCTCTCCGTCACCATCACCTTCCTCTCCGTCACCATCAGCTTCCCCGCCGTCACCATCAGCTTCTCCTCCGTCACCATCACCTTCCTCTCCGTCTCCATCACCTTCCTCTCCGTCACCATCACCTTCCTTTCCGTCACCATCAGCTTCTCCTCCGTCACCATCACCTTCCTCTCCGTCACCATCACCTTCCTTTCCGTCACCATCAGCTTCTCCTCCGTCACCATCACCTTCCTCTCCGTCACCATCAGCTTCTCCTCCGTCACCATCACCTTCCTCTCCGTCACCATCACCTTCCTCTCCGTCACCATCAGCTTCTCCTCCGTCACCATCACCTTCCTTTCCGTCACCATCAGCTTCTCCTCCGTCACCATCACCTTCCTTTCCGTCACCATCAGCTTCTCCTCCGTCACCATCAGCTTCTCCGTCACCATCAGCTTCTCCTCCGTCACCATCACCTTCCTTTCCGTCACCATCAGCTTCTCCTCCGTCACCATCAGCTTCTCCTCCGTCACCATCAGCTTCCCCGCCGTCACCACCACCCCAACACCATCAGCTTCCCCGTCGTCACCATCACCTTCCTCTCCGTCACCATCACGTTCCCCGCCGTCACCATCATCCCAACACCATCACTTCCGCTATCACCATCACTCCAACACCACCACCTTCCCCGCCATCACCATTTCCCCAACACCATCACTTCCGCTATCACCACCACCCCACCACCATCAGCTTCCCCGCCGTCACCATCACCTTCCTTTCCGTCACCATCAGCTTCCTCTCCGTCTCCATCACCTTCCTCTCCGTCTCCATCACCTTCCTTTCCGTCACCATCAGCTTCTCCTCCGTCACCATCACCTTCCTCTCCGTCACCATCACCTTCCTTTCCGTCACCATCAGCTTCTCCTCCGTCACCATCAGCTTCCTCTCCGTCACCATCAGCTTCCCCGCCGTCACCACCACCCCAACACCATCAGCTTCCCCGTCGTCACCATCACGTTCCCCGCCGTCACCATCATCCCAACACCATCACTTCCGCTATCACCATCACTCCAACACCACCACCTTCCCCGCCATCACCATTTCCCCAACACCATCACTTCCGCTATCACCACCACCCCACCACCATCAGCTTCCCCGCCGTCACCATCAGCTTCCCCGCCGTCACCACCACCCCAACACCATCACCACCACCCCAACACCATCAGCTTCCCCGCCGTCACCACCAGCGCGAGCAGCGTCTGAAAAGAGAGAAAACCGCGGAATCCACGGCTATAAAGAGCGGGGGAATCCAAGATGGCGGCCTAGTCTGGCCTCGTTTACAACAAAAGTTTGGGTCAAGTGAGTTCTATTGATTTATTATTTGATGACGCCGTTCCTCCTCAGAGTTTAGACTTGGCGTTGTCCTCGATCGCGAGCTCCGACTTCGAGGATGAGGCAGTGCTCGAGGGGGAGCTCCGGGAAATTCGCACAGTTCACTTAGGGCGAGCGAAAATTGCGTGGTTTTTATTTCGAAGCTTTGTCGAGTTTTTGGGTCGTTTCGGCGAAGGGGTTGAGAAGCGAGCAAATATTGGGGAGTGTGTACGCGTGTTTTGGGTTTGCCGTCCGCGTACGTACTTGCACGTAGATACGCACATGGTCTGTCTCTGTCTCTGTCTGTCTGTCTCTGTCTGTCTGTCTCTCTCTCTCTCTCTCTCTCTCTCTCTCTCTCTCTCTCTCTCTCTCTCTCTCTCTCTCTCTCTCTCTCTCTCTCTCTCTCTCTCTCTCTCTCTCTCTCTATCTATCTCTCCCTCCCTCTCTCTCTCCCTCTCTCTCTCCCTCCCTCTCTCTCTCCCTCCATCCCTCCCTCCCTCCCTCCCTTCTTCCCCCCCTCCCTCCCTCCCTCTCCCTCCCTCCCTCATTCCCTCTCCTCCCTCCCTCCCTCTCCCTCTCTCTCCCTCCCCTCCTCATTCCCTCTCCCTCTCCCTCTCCCTCCCCCCCCTCTCTCAGTCACAAACGCGCACGCACTCGTACGTATTCCCAACCAATCATCAGTGACTGGGTCGCTAATGCTTGTATGTGGCTTTAAATGTGGTCTAATCAGCGGGAAGGCAATCCATCGCCTGTGTACTTCGGGTGTGACTCGGACTACACCACGCCGAGGGTTTGGGAGAGAGATTTGCGAAGCTAATTGTACGTCGCATGTGGAAAAAGATGATTTAAGTTTGTTGTTATTTTTTTCGTTATTTGTTTGTTTTGAATGTTTTTTTCTGTATTTTTTTTTTTTTTTTTGTCTTGTCCGTCTCTCTACACGTCGCCGAGGGTTTTGGAGAGAGATTTGTGGAAGCTAATTGTCAGTCGCATGGGGAAACTGATGATTTGTGTTTGTTATTATTATTATTATTATTTTTTTTTTTTGGGGGGGGGTTATTTGTTTGTTTGGAAGATGTTTTGCTTTTGCGGATGTTGTTTCTGTTCATGCGTTTTCTTTATTTCTTTTCTTTTTTTTTTTCTTTTCTCTTTTAATATTATTTTTTATTGCATTTTTAAATCCATTTACCCCTCTCCCTTCTCTCACTCTCTCTCTCTCTCTGTCTCTCTCTCTCTCTCTCTTCTTCTTCTTCTTCTTCTTCTTCTTCTTCCCACTCATTCTTACCCCCTTTTTTTGCCTTAATTACATTTCTCTTCCCCGGTTATTACTTATTCATCCGTCTATCTTCTCTCCAACCCTTTAACTCCCCCCCCCCCCCCCCCCTCCCCCCCTTCTCGTGCGAGGGTACACACGCACGGACATTCAAAAGCTCGGCATTTAATCTAATGCACTCCGTGTCAGTTAAACCAAAAATTAAACATACTGTCTAAAGTGATGATCATTTCAGGTCTAATTATACGTCAAGAGCTGACGCTTGAGCTTTGCTGCTAGATTTATGCTGAATTTGATGTGGATGTAAAGAGCGAAAAAAAAGGGAAAGAGGAAATTTATATTTATGTGTACGTTCAAGCGTATACGTATGTGCATATACATGCATACATATATACGTATATACATACATGCATATATATATATTTATAGATAGATAAATAGCTAGATAGATAGACACACACACACACACAAACACTCACAGACAGATCTGTGTGTGTTTGTGTGAATTGTGTGTATGAATGTGTGTGTGTGTTTGCGTTTGTGTCGGACGATAAAAAACAAGTGGTATCGTTTCCTCCGTTCCCCTGGGCGCTTGTAGCAGTGGCGCATCTGCTTGATATTCCGCTGTGCGACCGGAACGATGAATAAATCAACTTCGTCTGTTTCCATAATTTCCCGACTAATCGCTTTACGATTTTCAAGGTTATTTGTGATATCGAGGTGTCTCTGCGCGGGATGAAAGCGCCGAGAACGGATGCCAAGGAAATTATGCCTTGTGTGGTTTGGTCTTTTTTTAGGCCTGCAGACACACACACACTTCCACATGCTTACCCACACAAATGCGCGTAGGCTCACTGGGATACAGGCGCGCGCTCGCACACACACGCCCACAAAAAACATACATAGTCGCGCTCCCTGTCTATCAGTTTCTTTGCCTTTCTATGATCCTATGTGTAAGACCAACAGGGGACAATGAACAAAAATGTGATAGAATAAGAGCAAACTTTGTCCTGGTCCTCCTCCTCCTCCTCCTCCCCTCTATTTATTTATCCCATCCCACCCCCTCTCTCAATCCCGCCCTCGCCCCCATACCTCCCCAACCCCTGATCCCGTCTTTCCCCCTTCGCCCATCCCTTTCTCCCCTCCCCCCATCCCATTCTCTCCCCCCACCCCCTGCATCCCATTCTCTCCCCCCACCCCCCTGCATCCCATTCTCTCCCCCTCCCCCCTGCATCCCATTCTCCCCTCCCCCCCTCCATCCCCAAGTCCTGCACATCTGATCCGCTAATAATAACAGAGGATCAGCAAGGTAATGGAGAGCCAGAACGAGAAAATGCCCTTATTTTGCCGCGTCCCAATGGCCTTCCCTCTTCCCTCCCCCCCTCTGCCTACCCCCATTCCACGCCCACCGCCCATACATGGACCTCCTCGGCGATATTTTGCTTGCGTGTGGCTGGAATCGTTCGCTTTGCAAAATGTGCGCCTAAAAGAATTGAAAAGAAATGAAGAAAAGAAATATAGGCATGTACCTTTTAAACATCTGTCTCTGTTTATCCATCTCTCTATCCATTTATGTTTTTCATTTATAGACTACCTGTTTATATGTTTTCGTGATACACACACACACACACACACACACACACACACACACACACACACACACACACAAACAATCACACACAAACAAACAAACACACAACCACACACACACGTTTTATGGCAATTGAGACCATCATTTCTTGTTTTGTGCTGCTGCTTTGCAACGGCGCTGGAATGTCCACTCGAGGGTGCAGGGCTGCGCTGTCGCCCGCTTTCCACATCACTGATGCAAGGGAAAGGCAGGGGTCCATTCAGCGCTACGCCAGTGCAGGCCATAGAGTTGCCATAAGGAAAGTGACTAATATACATGTATTTATATCAACACATGCATGTTAATAAATATATATATATAGATAGATAGGTAGATAGATATTTACACACTCACACACACACACACACACACACACACACACACACACACACACACACACACACACACACATATATATATATATATATATATATATATATATATATATATATATATATATATATATATATATATATATATATCCGTGTGTGTTTGTTTGTATGTGTGTGTGTTCATATGACTTGCGTGCTTCTCTGTGTTCTCCCCCCCCCCACTCTTCCTCTTTGTATACGTACATGTATGTGTGTGTACGTTTAGGGAATATGGAAAAGAAGAGTTGTTTGTCTGGAGCCCCTATGGCAACTATTATTGGTTCGAATTTTCTTGTTCCCGCATCATCAATTCTTGAAACCACAATGTGGGATAACGTGACTGTCAGGATAAATGATGATGGCGAATGTGGTTTCTATTTATTCACATAATGACTTTCTTCTTCTTCTTCTTCTTCGTCTTCCTCGATTTCTTTTCTTTTAATTTCGTTTTCTCTTTCTTTCGCTTCTCGTACTTTTTTTTTATTTTTTCCTTTTTTTTTCCTTTCTTCTTCGTTGTAATACTCGTTTAGGAAGTTTTCGAAAATTGTTAACCGTTACCGTTCTTATCTTCACATTATTCGGAACGCAAAGCAGCGAAAATGAATATTAAATTGTATCTTTAATTAAGAGAAAAAAAGTTAGGAACAATTTTGAATTTCAGTAACGAAAATAATTGAACAATGTATTCATACTGCATAAATAACAAGTAGATTATCCATAACAATAATTACTGGAATACATTTATTCGCACTATAAAATGTGAAAAAAGAAATAAGAAATAAAACTAGCCACTTTATAATCGCAATTAGCTGTACTGCATAAATAAAATTATTAGCCTTTGCAATCAGGTGTGTCTTTGTTTTTCGTAAATTACTTATTTTGCATTGTTGCTCTAGTTTTACCTTTTTTTTCTCTGTTGCTTATTGAACAGGAAGAGGAGGAGAATCGTTAAGATAAGGAGAGCGATTACGATCATGATTAATACTATGGAGAACTTCGTGATAGTTCACATCATATCATATTATCAATATTGATGGTAAAAGTATTCTCATAATAGACATGGCGGTAATGATGGTGCTGGTAGAAGCGATAAGAATAATGACATAGTAGTAGTTAGGAAATATTAATGATTATGATTACTTAATGATGATGGTAATGAGTAATAGTAATTATAGTGATGAAAGAAGAAAGGTAGTGGTGATAAAACCAGTACTATTTCTGACGATGAGTAGTCTTACTAAGAAAAGGAAACTATATAAATACTAAGAAATACTAAGAAAAGGAAACTATATAAATACTAAGAAATACTAAAAGGAAACTATATAAATACTAAGAAATACTAAGAAAAGGAAACTATATAAATACTAAGAAATACTAAGAAAAGGAAACTATATAAATACTAAGAAATACTAAGAAAAGGAAACTATATAAATACTAAGAAATACTAAGAAAAGGAAACTATATAAATACTAAGAAATACAAAGAAAAGGAAACAACGTAATTGATTGAATGAAGAATCGTCCCATCTCTCTTCCCGAATTGGATGCCCTTATTTCCAGTTTACACATTTACCTGTCTCCTTAACCAGCTATTTACCTTCCGGAATTAAAGCTCGCTAACTTCCTCTTCTTCTCCCCCTCCCCTACCCCTCCCCCTACCCCCCCCCCAGACGACCAGCATCCAAGATCAAACATCTCGAAGGACGTCATTGTCTCGGGAGATGAGACCAATCTCGTCCTCTCGATCGGGGGCACATTCGGCGGACGGCGCTGTTCCACCCTTTTGCTTTGTTCTTTCAATTACTGGGATAATCAAGCTTCTCTAGATCTAATCGCAGTCTTGGCCAAAGCCTGGAAACCTTGCAATTAGCGAGCAATCTCCTCTTTCTTCCCCTCTTTGGATTTTTTTTTTTCAAGGCTGTTAAGAGGGAATTTTCATGGGTCTTTAATTCTTTGTTGTTTGTGTTTTGCTATTTTTTAAAGTTATTAATTCATTCATTTATACATCATACATACATACATACATACATATATATATATATATATATATATATATATATATATATATATATATATATATATATATATATATATATATATGTATATGTATGTATATGTATATATATGTATATATATGTATATATATGTATATATATATGTATATATATATATATATATATATATAATATATATATATATATATATATATATATGAATATATATATATATATATATATATATATATATATATATGAATATATATATATATATATATATATATATATATGTATATGTATATATATATATATATATATATATATATATATATATATATATATATATATATATATATATATATATATATATATATATATATATATATATATATATATATATATATATATATATATATATATATATATATATATATATATATATATATATGCATGTACGTATATTTATTGTTTATTTATTTTATCTTTTACTTATTTTTGAGGGATCTATAAAAGTCATCCGCGCGTTCGTGAATGCATGCAAGTGGCGTGAATGATCGGTTTTGCAAATCTTTTACTATTAATTCTCTGATATATTAATTCAATTATCTACCACTTGTTAGGTTTTATCTGTTCATTCATACTTTGACTTAAAAAATGCTGCTTCCCAGATATTGCGATGTGCACGATGCATTAAACGGTTGCAATGAAAGGGAGTGTCTTCTGCAATAAGGCGATTACGGAACAGCAAGGAAGTTCGGACAGACAGTTCGTTATAACATCAGTCCATTTTCCACCAGAAGGGAAGACTTGTTTTTAACGTTGGTCAGAAGAAGCCAAGTCCATCGGTAAGTTGCAAACTGCCTCGAACTCTTGAGGTGATTGCAACATTTCTCATCAAATCCATCCCGTCTTGTCGCAAGGTACGGATCGCTGCCTAGTCACGGCCAGGTGAAGTGTGGATGTGGATCTCTTTTTCGTTTTTTTTTTTTGTATTTATACTGATAATGAGCCGATAATTGGTAAAGGGAAACTTTCCTTTTCTTTTATAATGGGGTCAATATAGGCTGTTAAGTGGTGAAGGGAATTTATTTTTCTTTGCAATCGTCCAAAATATACTGTTAATTAGAACGGGAATGCATTTTTTTTTCACAGCTGTGTAAAAAATGTACAGATGACTGACAGTGCTGTGAAAAAAATTTTTACTGGATATTTTCAAAAGAGAGAAATGTTGATAGAGAAGTGAAAATGGAAATCACGAGAGAAAATGAAAGAAGAAAAGTTGGAAGGAGGATTTATCATGAAAAAAAAAAATGAAATTATGAGTAGTTTGGGGAGAGGGAGGAATAGGAAGAGAAGAGCGAAGGAGCAAGGAAAGTAAAGAGGGAGAGAGAGAGAGGGACAGAGGAGGAAAAGGTCACAATAATCCTCCCAAAAGTCAGCGAAATGCAATAAGAACTAGCCAATGAAACTGGATTGCCGTGATCATTGTTGAAATATTAAGTGAGATGAAGGTTAATAAAAGGACAGAATAATGCAGGAAAACAGCATGTAGTATTGATGGATTATCTGCTTAGCTCTCTTTCCTCTACTCTTCACCTCCTCCTTCTCCCTCTCTCACGTTTATTCTCCCATATTTCCTTCTTTCTTATCCCTGTCTCTCTCCCTTTTTTCTCCCTTATTCCTCCCCCCACCCCTTCATTCTTCCTTTCTCCCGTTTATTCACCCATATACCCTTCTTTCTCTCCTTTTTTCTCCTTTATTCCTTTCTATTTTCGTTGACATCTTTTCATTGTCATTGATTCTCTCTCTCTCTCTCTCTCTCTCTCTCTCTCTCTCTCTCTCTCCCTCTCCCTCTCTCTCTCTCTCCCTCCCTCCCTCCCTCCCTCTCTCCCTCTCTCTCTCTCTCCCGCTCTCTCTCTCGCTCTCTCTCTCGCTCTCTCTCTCTCTCTCTCTCTCTCTCTCTCTCTCTCTCTCTCTCTCTCTCTCTCTCTCTCTCTCTCTCTCTCTCTCTCTCTCCCTCCCTCCATCACTCTCTCTCTCCCCCT
>NC_091569.1:2411870-2414370 GCF_042767895.1 Penaeus vannamei | reverse complement strand
TACATACATTTGTACATACACTTATATATACATATATGTTTATATACATACATACATATATATACACATGGATTGACACGGATATAGATAGATAGGCAGGCATACAAACACACACACACACACACACACACACACACACACACACACACACACACACACACACACACACACACACACACACAAATACATACAGGTGCATTTCTATGTGAGCCCCTCCCTTTACACAGGGTGTGGCTATATGCGAGTAGAAAGAGTATATTCATGTATGCTTGTTGCTTGCCTTTCCTTGGAGGTCCGGTGCTCCTGACAGGTGGAATATCGGACGTAAAGACAGGCAGCCTTTTGAACCTCGCTTTGAAAGTACTTTGATCGACAGACTAATATCGTTGCAATTGAGAGGTTCCATGCAGTCGGTATTACCATCAAAGGTTTCTGGGAGTTTAAACTCTATTTACATTCCTTGCACTTTAACTTCAGAGCTTTATTGATCATTTCAGTCTTCTTTTGTGAATCGTTTAGTATTTTTTTTATTATTTATGACTATTAAATCATAATTTATCTCGATGTTCCAGGATACTATTATTCACGGAAGATTATCCTCAACTTTTTTCTCGATATATAACACTACATATTCCTCTCTAAAAAAACGTGTTTCCTTTTTTCTTTCTTGCTCTTCACTCGAGCCTTGAAGATAAATAAACAAATAAATAAATAAATCCCATTTTATCCCAAACCATACGTACCCGTAGACGCCGGTACAGACGTCTACCGGAGGGGGGAATACCCGGTGTCCGAGTGTCCTGCAGTACAGCGAGAGAGAGCGAGAGAGAGAGAGAGACTCCCCAAAACAAAGCAAGGCAATGCATAGTAATGAAAGGCAGTTTATCCAGGAAGAACGCCCTTCCTGCATGTGAAATTGGGGCTTTTGGATGTTCACCTCCGCCCGTGGTTCGTCTTGAGATTCCATTTTTTTGCTTGTTTCTCTTTTTTTTTATTTTTTACTTGTTGTTTTGTTTGTTTGTTTTGTTATCATGATTGACCCGGTATTTTTGGTTTGTTATTGTTGCTTACGTTATATAGGTCATGTTTTTTTATTGTATGATATTGTTTACATGGGCGTTTGTTTATTTATTTTTATGGTTATTTATTGATTTATTTGTCAATAACTGACGGATGAATAAATTGATGGGATACAAGAAGAAATAGTGATTCAAATCCACTAAATGCGAACACTCATAGAAAAAATCCGTCTAGTTTTCTGGTTTTTGTTTTTTATTTTTTCTTGTTATTATTGTAATTATCAATATTACTGTTCTTGTTATCATTACCAATATTAGTAGTAGTAGTACTTTTTTAACAACATTAATAATGATAATAATAATAACAATATTGATTATTATTATCATTATCATTATTATTATTATTATTGTCATAACAGAACGATGTTTTGTAATTTATTGTTCATATTCTATATTTAGGCATGTTTCCAGATTCCTTCGTCTGTGAACTGTTCAAGATCAATATTTTTCTTCAACCTTATTTTTCCGTTCGGCATTTTTTTCCCCCTTTTTTCCCCTGGGGAGGCTGTTAAGATTTCCTCACTGTATTTTCATTAAGTGATTATCATCTGATCAATTTTCTCGATAAAGGATTTGTGTTTGGATGTTGATTCGCTCAAAAACACATTTACAATTCATATACTACTACTACTACTGCTGCTGCTGCTGCTGCTGCTGCTACTGCTTCAGTCACGATTACTGCTGCTAATTCTGTTACTATAACTACCTCTTCCACAATTACTGCCACTATTTCTGTTGCCCATCACCTTCTTTATCGTTTTGTTGTTATCCCCAGCTTCAGTTTTATTATAATGACCAACAACTTTCTTATTGTAAATTTCAATTTGCTTGTTAGCTGATTAAGACTGTTTAGTATTTTCCTCTCTTTATTTCGTTTTTACACTTTTAGTAGAAGTATTCTTGTTTATGTTCAATACTTGGTGTTCTTTTGTTTGTTGACATTTGTGTCCGCAGTTGGTTTTTTTCCTTCCTCTTTTTTTACATCTAACTGAATTTTTATTTGTTCTTCTTGATTTCTTTTTATTTGCTAAATTTTCACGTTTTCCCCTCTTGTTTCTCTTTGCGGATTCACTTTCGCTGCAACTTCCTTATCGCTGATTTACTTGCAAGGCACGAGCTTCCTTAACATTGCATTCGCGTTGCAAGATCTCTGATATTGCCTTCCATTATCTTGCAGTTGTAGGCACGCATGTTGATGTAGGTGTTATTACACGTATACGTCGGTGCACGCGCTCATTTGGATATATGGGTGAGTGTGGTGTGTATATCTATGTTGGTGTTTATGATTATTTGGTGATTGATAGGGCAGGGAGGGACGGGGGAAGAGATAGATAAATAGATGGGGAGAGATAGAGAAACAGATAGATAGATAGATAGACAGAGATAGAGAAAGAGAGAGAGAGTGGTGGGGGGAGGGAGAA
>NC_091569.1:2396870-2399370 GCF_042767895.1 Penaeus vannamei | reverse complement strand
TTTGTTCATGTTCGCATTTTGATTGGCATTTGTCTGATCGATATATTGTTTTATCTCTTAACTTTTTTCAATGCTGACGAAGCCGCGTTCAGAAAGAGATATTAAATATTTAGAGAGAGAAAGAAAATCAAATGAAAGAAAGATATTCGTCAAAAGCTTGTATTTGGGGATAGGCCTAGGAATAAAGGGGAAATGCCTTTGGCTTTTAGACATTTTATACCGGGAGATTTGGTTTTATTTTCATGTATTGATATATACGTTCGTATATGTGTGTGTGTGTGTGTGTGTGTATGTCACACGCACACACACACACACACACATACATACACGCACACACACACACACACACACACACACACACACACACACACACACACACACACACACACACACACACACACACACACACACACACACACACACACACACACACACACACACACATGCACACATACATGCACACACGCACGGACACATACACACAGGAACATTCATACACACATGTATTCCTTTTCTTGGATAACATTTCTGCTTAGTAATCCGACTTGTTATAACCTTTTCGCAACTACTTTTATTACTCGAACCGCATGTTACCCCCACACCCATTTTTTTTTTTTTGATATGACCTTTATATTCTTTCTTTCGAATGAATAGCATATGGTTATTGTGGATATGTGTTCTCTTTCTGATTCATTGGGCGTTTTACGGTCTGCTGCCGAAGAGAACCGAATAGCATTACATAGACTAAAAACCTCTTGCAAACCTAGTCGATTAGCATAATTAGATTATCGTGCAGCTCAATGTTGCATCCGTGCGGTAATTGAATGTTGTTTATTTCTTACCGCATACACATAGTTACTGGCCATAATACGGGGTATCTGATCCCACATGCTGATAAGACCACTTTTCCGTGCATGTATAACCAAGATGATGTTTCCGCAAGAGCAGCTTCTTGCAATTCAGGAATCAGTAAGCCATATCAAATGGTTATTGCCTTATGGAATTCTGGTTTTTAGGGAAAAAAAAAATTGCTGTGCTCTTGCAGGTGTTGTTGTTTTCTTTTTCTTTCTTTCTTTCTTTCTCTTTAACCTACCCCTTTTCCTTTTCTCTCTTCTTTTGCCCGTCATTTCCATTCTTCTCTTTCTCATTCTCCCTCCTCCGGCTTATATTTCCTTTTTTTCCCTTTTGCTGCTTCCTCTTCACCTAATTCTTCTCCTCTTTGTTTCGTCACTTGGGGTATCATCAGATATTCCGAAATCGCCTCATAGTTTGCCGTTGCTGTTTCTCAACCGATTGCCTCGGTTCCGTTCCGCTTCCTGTTTCTCAACCGATCGTCTCCGCTAACGTAAATAGCGATGTGATGCAAGTGATTCCCTTTGCTCTGTTATAGACTGAATAGGAAGGGCAGGTCTGTTTGTTTTCCGTGTTGTTATGAAGGTGATAATGCTAATGATGCTGGTATTGATGATCATAATAATCAACATAATGGTAATCATGATAATGGTAATAATGATTATCAATATTATTATTACTGTTGTTGTTATCATTATTATCACTAGTAGTAGTAGCAGTAGGAGCAATGCTAATGGTAATAATATTAATGATAACGATAAAGATAGTGATGATGATGATGATGATTAGGATAATTGATGTTCCCTGTTAATAATGATACAGTAATCATCGTCATCATCATGATCACCGTCATCATCGTCATCACTATTTTCCTCCTCGCCGTCAATAATAACATTGATGTAACTTTTAACACTTTCAGCATTTTCAAAACCACGAAATATTTTGTAATTGTACTTAATGTATGCAGAAGCCTAATCCAAATCATTGTCCGGGGATTAACAAGAATTATCACATTATTTCGTGTTGTATTTTTGCGAAATAAATTATTTGGAATTTAAACACATTGATCAGTCACGCTTATACTATCATGATCATCTGTTCTGGATTATCTTTAGGATTATATGAATGGTCGTAGATGTTTTCTGGAGTAGTATTTGCTGTTATTAATATTAATTTCATTATCAATATCAGTTGTATCGCCATTTTAATTGGTATGCTAGTATTAATAATAGTATAATTTTCATTACACAGGATTTTTTTTCTTTAATCAGAACAATAATAACGGAAACTATTATCCGCGCTGTTATCACTATCATTCTCATCCTTATTTCATACACGATGAAATTGCTATTCAAGTACAACTTTATACATTATTATAACCTTTTTAGAAAATGCATTTCCACCGTTTCGCCATAACAGTGTTTTCATATTAAAATAACATGCTAGAATAACAGTGTCTTCATTGTTAGATAAAAATACCTTAGGATTTTTTTTTATCATCTTTCCTGCGATTGATAATAGTGATGATGATGGTTATGATAATAATATTTATAAAACTGATGACGATATATATTTATAATGATGATAAAGATGATAGAGGTAATAGAGGAAGAAGCTCCGTTGTGCTAAGGTACGATTCTTGGTCGTG
>NC_091569.1:2379370-2386870 GCF_042767895.1 Penaeus vannamei | reverse complement strand
AGAGAGAGAGAGAGAGAGAGGAAGAGAGAGAGGAGAGGAGAGAGAGAGAGGAGAAGAGAGAGAGAGAGGGAGAGGTGGAGGGGGGAGAGAGGGAGAGAGGGAGAGAGGGAGAGAGGGAGAGAGGGAGAGAGGGAGAGAGGGAGAGAGGGAGAGAGGGAGAGGAGGGAGAGAGGGAGAGAGGGAGAGAGAGAGATGAGAGAGATAGAGAGAGAGAGAGAGAGAGAGAGAGAGAGAGAGAGAGAGAGAGAGAGAGAGAGAGAGGGAGAGAGAGAGAGAGGGAGAGGGAGAGGGAGAGGGAGAGGGAGAGAGAGGAGAGGAGAGGAGAGGGGGAGAGAGAGAGTGAGAAAGAAAGAAAGAAAGAGAGTGAATGAGTGAGAAAAATAGAAATAGAGAGAGAGAGAGATAGTAAGTAAGTGAGTGAGTGAATGAGTGACTGAGAGAGGGAGAAATAAAGCCGAAAATAGAAAAAAGTAAAAAAGAAAAAAAAAGAGAGAATGAGCTGCGTGTTGGAGTATAAAGTGCGTGCGTGCGTGTGCGTGCGCGCTGCTCCGCGTAGAGTGAGGATTCGTCGGACGAGCGGGGAAGGGGCGGCGGAGCGGCTGAGCGGCTCGGGTTACACGAGGGAACTGGCGTCATCCCGGTGCATTAGCGACAGCCGAGACTCGTGTAACGCTAGCCACACCTTGTTAGCGCTCATGATATCTGGGAGAGGAACCTACATCAGGCACTCACGCGCACGCACACTTGCGCAAAAGCACGTACGCACACGCAGTAGCACGCAGGCAAGTTTACAGACGCATATGCACACAGTCACTCAATCAGATTTTCCTATGCGTACCTACATTCACGCATGCACGAACACACGCATTCACACATACACAGCATACATATACACATACATACACACATACTTGCATACATATATACACACATACATGCACACATACATGCACACATACATACACATACATACACACATACATGCACATATACATATACACATACATGCAAACACACACACACACACACACACACACACACACACACACACACACACACACACACACACACACACACACACACACACACGCACGCACGCACGCACGTAAAATGTACTTAGCGCTTCACTCTTGATCGTCGAAAGGAAAGTAAAGCTTTCAGCGCCGACAACATCAGGTACAATCAATAGAGGAATATTTGCAGACATTATATTGTAAATAGTCCTGATCCCGCCAGCTTTTAAATATTTCAGCTGGATTAGGTATTTCTGAAATGATGTGCCTGGATTCAATTTACAATTTCCCGAGGTGATAATTAATTTGAAATATTAAGCCGCCTGTTGTTCGTTTACATTTAATGCTCCGAAAATACAGGGATAAGGCGTGTCTGTGTTTGTTTGTGTGTGAGGGTGGGATCGTGCTTCCGTTTGTATGTGTGTGTGTGTGGGGGGGGGTGCGTGTGTGTGTGTTTGTGTGTGTGTGTGTGTGCGTGAGCGTGTGCGTGTGTGTGTGTGTGTGTGTGTGTGTGTGTGTGTGTGTGTGTGTGTGTGTGTGTGTGTGTGTGTGTGTGTGTGTGTGTGTGTGTGTGTGTGTGTGTGTGCGCGTGTGGAGGGAAGAGAAGGGGAAGGAATGAAAGAGGGAGGTGACGAGGGAAGGAAGAAAGGAAGAGGGAGGGAGAGAGGGAGGAATGGAGGAGGGATGGAAAAGGTGGGGGAAGACGGGAAGGGGAGGAAAGAAGGGAAGGAAGGGAGAAAGGGTAAGAAGTGAGGGGAGGAAAGAGGAGAAAGAGAGGGAAGAAGGGGAGGGAAGGGAGAAGGGAGGAAGGGAAGGAAGGAGCAAGGGAAAGAAATGAGCGATGGAGTAAGGGAAGGAAAAGGGTTAGGTGTAGGGAGGGAGAGAGAGAGAGAGAGAGAGAGAGGGAAGAGTGGGAGAGACAGACACACATACAGAAAAAGAGAATAAAAAAACGGGGAAAAAAGAGAGAGAAAAAGAAAGAGAAAGAGAGATGACCGACTCTCGAGGCAGCCACACCCATCCGTCCCCTTTTCTCCAACTCCTCGACACCAAATCCTTCCCGCAACTTTGCCGACGCCGTTAAGAACCACGAACCAAGCGGCGGCCCGAGCAAGTTCTCCGTAAAGAAACAAATACAGCGTCATCATCAAATTCCCATTATACCTCCATAAACAAGGAATTTCGTGGATAATCTACCCGGGAAGTCTTTAATCAGATGCGTTTCCAGAATAGATTAGAGAGGGGAAAAAATATCAAGAAAATACGAGATGTTAACAGTAGCTTGGCTGGAGGGCGTCAGGCATTCGTTATCCATAAGAAAATAAATGGAGGGAAAGTAGTCAAAGAGGAAGAAGTACAAGGAGAAGAAGAAGAAAAAGGAAAAGAAAAAAATGGATATCGAAACGTATTGCATTTTCCTTTCGATCATTCGGAATATTGGGAGAAATTTTCTTCTCGAAACTTCGAACGAGCTCAGTATGCAAAGCTGTTTATTTTCTTTGATTGGCAAGAGATGGCATTTATCATCGGAGGGAGTGTTGCCTCTTGATAGGGAACTATTTTTTTTTTTTTTTTTACTTTCTGGTCTTTATTCTTTCCCGCTCTCTCTCTCTCTCTCTCTCTCTTTCTCTCTCTCTCTCTCTCTCTCTCTCTCTCTCTCTCTCTCTCTCTCTCTCTCTCTCTCTCTCTCTCTCTCTCTCTCTCTCTCTCTCTCTCTCTCTCTCTCTCTCTCTCTCTCTCTCTCTCTCTCTCTCTCTCTCTCTCTCTCTCTCTCTCTCTCTCTCTCTCTTTCTGAATATATTTTTTTGTTTTGTTTCCCTCATAATTTCTGCGCTCTTGCCTTGCCAATGCAGCAAGTACTGTTATTGCTCATGGTATTATTGTGTTATTGTTGTTCCCGTTATTATCGTTATCACTGATACTTATGGAAGTGGCATTATCATTCTTATCAGTTTATTCAATGTAGTTAATCCAATTATTGTGAAACAACCACCAACTTGTATATTTGTAACGCAGTGCAATCTAACTCATAACAGTTACAAAGAGAAAAGAAATAACAAATGTGTAAGTGTATGTTACGCCGGGAGCGAAAAATCTTCACTTTACCATTTGGCGTTTAACAGTGCTTTTCATATCTCTTCTACAGTATGTTTACAGTAATGAAAGATTATGATGATGATGGTTATTTGATGTTAAACGCTTCATTTTTAATTACTGTTTGATCTTTGATTTGTCTTGACCTCGTCCTTCTCCTCCGTTTCTCCTTCCTCCTGTTTCTTCTACTCCTCCTCCTACTTCTCCTTCACCTCCTCCTCCTCCTCCTCACCCATCTCCTCCTGTTCCTTCAATTCCTCCTCCTCCTCTTCCTCGCCTTCTTCTCTCTCTTCCCTTCTCCTTTTCGCCTTCCTCTTCCTTTTCCTCCTCTTCCTCTTCCTCCTTCACCTAATCCCTTTTTTTGCTCTTCCTCCTCCTTCTCCTTCACGTTCATCCTCAGTTTGCTCACCTCCTTCTATCCCTTCTCATTCCCCAGTTTCCCCCTCCTTTTTCTTCTCATTCCTCCTCCTCCTTCTCCTCCTCCTCCTCCTCCTCCTCCTCCTCCTCTTACCTCCTCCTCCTTTTACCCCTCCTCCGACGCCTCCCCCATCCCCTCTTCCTAGCCCTCCTCCTCCTCCTTCAACCCCTCCTCCTCCTCTTCTTCCTTCTTGCCTCTCCTTTTTCCTTTTCTCCCTCTCCCTCGCGTGCGCAGACGTGAAATAGTCTAATGAAGGGAGGACCGGCAGCCTCAGCATCACTTCCCTTCATCTCCCGCCCTGACGCCTCACTTCTTCCGGACCTAATCTTCAGTCACGTCGACATGATTCGCTGGAGGTCGAGCTTTGATGAGATTTTTTTTTTTTTTTCTTAGGGGGGGGGGGTTCTTTGACTTCCACTGATCTGTATCGTTAGTTTTATCTGCGTCGTGCACGGGGTGTAATTATTTGTGATTTTATCGTCTGTCTGAGATTATATGTTGCATATTACATATTGCATTTTTTAAAATTGTCATTGCATTTATTTATTCTTTGTACGTACGGAATGACACTATATATGGTTATTTATATATCTATATGTATATCTTCATCCAGTCATTTATATATCCGTCAATCTGTCTGACTATCCTTATTATATGATTAACTATCCGTCATTCTACTTATGTGTGTGTGTATGTATGTATGTATATGTATGTATATATATATATATATATATATATATATATATATATATATATATATGTATAATTAAATATATATATAGACATAAATACACACGCACGCACCCCCCCCCCCACACACACACACACAGATAGATACGCATATAATGCAAAGAACATACAAATTTGCCGTATGATTTATCCATCCATCTCATAGTTGCTGTGCATGGTTGCTGCCCCCCCTCCCCCCTCCCCTCTAAAACTCTCCTTTTACCTCTCCGTCCTTTGACTTTCCACGCCGTTTGTCCTTGTCCGTGTCCGTATATATAAGCATCTCCCGCAGCCTCTTATCCGGGCGCAGGCAACAGCACCTGCTCTTGTCGCCACTTACGGTATATAAAGCCGAGACTTGCATGTCGGTGACTGTGCGTGTCCTTGTTGGTTAATGCGTGTGTGGGAGAGGGAGGGAGAAGGGGGTGGGGAGGGAGAGGAGAGAGGATGGAGAGAGGGAGAGTGGGGGGAGGGAGAGGAGAGAGGGAGAGCAGAGAAAGAGGAGGAGAGAGAAGAAGGAGGAGTAAGAGAGAGAAGAGAGAGAGAGAGAGAGTGAGTGAGTGGAGAGAGAGATGAGTGAGGAGTGAGAGAGAGAGAGAGAGAGAGAGAGAGAGAGAGAGAGAGAGAGAGAGAGGGAGAGAGAGAGGAGTGAGAGAGTGAGAGAGTGAGATAGAGGAAAAAGAGAGGAAGGAGAGAGAGGGAGAGAGAAGGAGAGAAGGGAAATATAGGTAAGTAGGTATATAGATAGATAGATAGACATGCGCACAGACAAGCAGGCAGGTAGACAGACAGACAGAAAGACAGACCAACAAACAGAGAGAGAAAAAGACAGGGTAAAAGAAAGGGAGAAACGAAGACAAAAAAAAAAAAAAACTGTGAAAGGAACTTAGCGAAGGGCGACAAGAAGTTCCTACACCGAAAAAAAACAAACTACAAAGCGCAAGTTGTTTAAGGAGCTTTGATAAATCGAAACAAGTAGACAGAATCGGTAATGAAGCATTCAACTTTAATTCCTCGAAGCTTCTCCAAGTTTTGTCGACCCAGTTTTTTTTTTTTTTCGTTCATTTTTTTTTCTCTTTTCGTCTCCCTGCTCCTCATTACGACGCATTTCAACTCTGAAGAAGTGCCACATTAAAAAAGTACATATAATGCATGCAACACTGATTAATATTGTAAAAAAACAACAAATATACAGTAAACACACACACTACACATAAATACACAGCACGTTCAACTTCTCTTTCTCTCACTTTTTTCTGTCTCATATTTTATAAATACTTCTCAACGAACTGCAGCCGTCTGTACATCGATCCTCTTCCCGCCAAAAATTCAAAAGGTCTTGGCGCAAAAAGGGTACATGCTTCTTATCAAATGCTACGGAAGCTGCTTTAATCGTAATTAGAAATTGACGTTTGTAGTCTGACTCAGAGATTCTGGATGGAGGAACATATAAGAGGAGGGAGGAGGGGGAGGAGGGAGAGGAGGGGGAGGAGGGAGGGAGGGAGGAAGGGGGTAGGGAGGAGGGAAGATCCAAGTGTAGATATAGAGTATCTCTCTATCGATCTATCTGTCTACTTATCTCTCCTACCATCCCTCCCGTCTTTCTTCCTTCCCTCCCTTTCCTCTCTGTGTCTCTCTCTCTCTCTCTCTCTCTCTCTCTCTCTCTCTCTCTCTCTCTCTTTCTCTTCCTCTCCCCCATCCCGCCTCTCTCTCTCTCTCTCTCTCTCTCTCTCCTCTCTCACTCTCTCTCTCTCTCTCTCTCTCTCTCTCTCTCTCTCTCTCTCTATCTCTCCCTCTCCCCTTCTCCCTCTCTCATCACTCCATCTTCTTCCATTTTGGAGTAACTTAAGTCCCGGGAAGTAAAGGTACGTCTGCAAGATGAGCTTAATCCGTCTTTCAGTTGATGGGTTAAGGTGATTATATGAGCTTTGAATATTCAATGGTATCCACATTCACTTCACTCGGGAGTTGTTTTCTCTCTCTCTCTCTCTCTCTCTCTCTCTCTCTCTCTCTCTCTCTCTCTCTCTCTCTCTCTCTCTCTCTGTCTGTCTGTCTGTCTGTCTGTCTCTGTCTCTCTCTGTCTGTCTGTCTGTTTCTGTCTCTCTCTCTCTCTCTGTCTGTCTCTCTGTCTCTCTCTCTCTCTCTCTCTCTCTCTCTCTCTCTCTCTCTCTCTCTCTTCCTCTTCCTCTATTCCTCTATTCCTCTATTCCTCTATCTCTCCCTCCCTCCCTCCCTCCCCTTGTCCCATTTTAAGTCCGTTTCTGAACAACAGAAATGAAATTCCCATATAGGCTAGTCCGCACAAGCGAAGCCCTCGGAGCAACTGTTCGGCGTGATGTTGCGAACCCAAACAACACCGCCAAAACAGCCTTTGCAACGGCAGCATCAGTGTGTCCCTTGCAACATTTGCACCTTGTCTCCCTAATATTCCCCTGTTGCGACACGGGGGGGGTGGAGGACTCCTTGCAGGTGCTGAGGTGTGCGTTTTCTGAAGAAGGGAAGTGTTGATGGCATTATTCAGCTGAAGTAGAGAATGAGTAGATGCGTGAGTCTGAAGGAAGCAGCGAGAGTGTCAGTGTTGAATGTTTGTATAAAAGATTTAATTTTTATGTTCCTTGGCTGGTATTATTTGAGGCTTGTTTGTTGTTTGTGTGTCGTGCATCTGGGCTTTGTTTTGAAGTACAATATAGATGTACTAATTGGGTTTCACTTCATCCCTCTCTCTCTCTCTCTCTCTCTCCCTCTCTCTCTCTCTCTCTCTCTCTCTCTCTCTCTCTCTCTCTCTCTCTCTCTCTCTCTCTCTCTCTCTCTCTCTCTCTCTCTCTCTGTATCTCTCTCTCTCTCTCTCTGTATCTCTCTCTCTCTCTCTCTCTCTCTCTCTCTCTCTGTATCTCTCTCTCTGTATCTCTCTCTCTGTATCTCTCTCTGTATCTCTCTCTCTCTCTCTCTCTCTCTCTCTCTCTCTGAGATAAGGAAATGTTTACCAATCGGACTCTCCTCGCTTGTACATCTATTTACTTATTTATCTATCTATCTATCTATCTATCTATATATATATATATATATATATATATATATATATATATATATATATCTATATATCTATATATCTATATCTATATCTATCTATCTATATATCTATCTATCTATCTATCTATCTCTCTCTCTATCTATCTATCTCTCTCTCTCTATATATATATATATCTTTAGTCCAACCTTCTGTCTACCGTTCGATCAGTCTGTCTC
>NC_091569.1:2329370-2331870 GCF_042767895.1 Penaeus vannamei | reverse complement strand
CTTTCTCTTTCTGTCTCTCTCTCTCTCTCTCTCTCTCTCGTCTCTCTCTCTCCCTCTTTCTATCTCCATCTCTATTTCTCTCTCTCTCTCTCTCTCTCTCTCTCTCTCTCTCTCTCTCTCTCTCTCTCTCTCTCTCTCTCTCTCTCTCTCTCTCTCTCTCTCTCTCTCTCTCTCTCTCTCTCTCTCTCTCTCTCTCTCTCTCTCTCTCTCTCTCTCTCTCTCTCTCTCTCTCTCTCTCTCTCTCTCTCTCTCTCTTTCTGTCTCCATCTCTATCTCTGTCTCTCTCTCTCTCTCTCATTCTCTCTCCCTCCCTCTCTCTCTCTCTCTCTCTCATTTTCTCTCTCTCTCTCTCTCTCTCTCTCTCTCTCTCTCTCTCTCTCTCTCTCTCTCTCTCTCTCTCTCTCTCTCTCTCTCTCTCTATCTCTATCTCTCTCTCTCCCTCTCACTCCCTCTCACTCCCTCCCTCATTGCAAGTACCGCTACACCATGAAACCTATACATTTGGGCTTATCAGCATCCACCTCATTGCACGAGATAAACATTGCACCTGATCACATCACATACCTGGATTAATTAGAGGGGAAACCGAAGAGGGGGAAACAAGACCATTAACAATTTATAAGGGAACCGTTCATGGGCGGTAAGCGAGGTCTCATCGGTTAAGAATGATTGACTCATTATCTTGGTCAACATGGCGTAGGTGGCGCTTCTACCCTCCCACCCCCCACACCCCTCCCCTCCCCCGCCCATCCTCGCCTACGCCAGGGGGACGCGATCGTAAAGATGTCAAAACCATCCCAGAATGTTTCGTCAGATGCAAGGGGGTCGTCGCGCAGAGGGATGAGATGGTTTTGAACGGAATGGCCTGGTCTTTCGTTTGCTTTTTTTCAAGTTTTTTTTTCTCTCTCTCTCTCTTTCTTCTTTCTCTCTCTCTTTTCTCGTCTTTCTCTCTCTCTCTCTCTCGTTCTCTTCTCTTTTCTTCTCTCTCTCTTCTTTCTCTCTTCTTTTCTCTCTCTCTCTCTCTCTCTCTCTCTCTCTCTCTCTCTCTCTCTCTCTCTCTCTCTCTCTCTCTCTCTCTCTCTCTCTCTCTCTCTCTCTCCCTCTCCCTCTTCCTCTCCTCTCCCCCTCCCTCTCCCTCTCCCTCCTTCTCCCTCCCCCTCCCTCCCTCCCTCCCTTCTCCCTCTCTCCCCCTCTCCCTCTCCCTCTCCCTCTCCCTCCTTCTCCTTCTCCCTCCCTCCCTCTCCTTCTCCTCTCTCATCCGAAAGAAGTCGAGATCTCGAACGTGGACAAGTGAAAGCAGAAAGACAACGAATATCATCACTCACCGTCACTTTGGACTACTATTTTTTTTTCTTCTTCTTCTTCTTCTTCTTCTCCTCTTTTCCAAGAAAGATTTATGATCCGATGCTAACATATAGTGCAATGATAAATATGCAGGAAGGGCTCTTGACACATTGTCGTTGCGTGTGCTGCGTCAGGAGGCAGCATTTTTTTTATTTCTGTTTTTTTCTCTTATTTTCTTTTATTCGTGTTCTTGATTTTCTCTTATTTTCTTCTATTCGTGTTCTTGATTTTCTCTTATTTTCTTCTATTCGTATTCTTGATTTTCTCTTATTTTCTCCTATTCGTATTCTTGATTTTCTCTTATTTTCTTCTATTCGTGTTCTTGATTTTCTCTTATTTTCTTCTATTCGTATTCTTGATTTTCTCTTATTTTCTTCTATTCGTATTCTTGATTTTCTCTTATTTTCTTTCATTCGTGTTCTTGATTTTCTCTTATTTTCTTCTATTCGTATTCTTGATTTTCTCTTATTTTCTTCTATTCGTATTCTTGATTTTCTCTTATTTTCTTCTATTCGTATTCTTGATTTTCTCTTATTTTCTCCTATTCGTATTCTTGATTTTCTCTTATTTTCTCCTATTCGTATTCTTGATTTTCTCTTATTTTCTTTTATTCGTATTCTTGAATTTCTTATTTTCTCCTATTCGTATTCTTGATTTTCTCTTATTTTCTTGTATTCGTATTCTTGATTTTCTCTTATTTCCTTCTATTCGTATTCTTGATTTTCTCTTGTTTTCTCCTATTCGTATTCTTGATTTTCTCTTATTTTCTTTTATTCGTATTCTTGATTTTTTCTTATTTTCTTCTATTCGTATTCTTGATTTTCTCTTGTTTTCTGCTATTCGTATTCTTGATTTTCTCTTATTTTCTTCTATTCGTATTCTTGCTTTTCTCTTATTGTCTTTTATTTGTAATCTTGATTTTCTCTTATTTTCTTCTATTCGTATTCTTGATTTTCTCTTATTTTCTTCTATTCGTATTCTTGATTTTCTCTTAATTTCTCCTATTCGTATTCTTGATTTTCTCTTATTTTCTTCTATTTGTATTCTTGATTTTCTCTTATTTCCTTCTATTTGTATTCTTGATTTTCTTTTATTTTTTTTTATTCGTGTTCTTGATTTTCTCTTGTTTTCTCCTATTCGTATTCTTGATTTTCTC
>NC_091569.1:2311870-2324370 GCF_042767895.1 Penaeus vannamei | reverse complement strand
TTCAATATATATCTGTCTGTCTATCTTTTCCCTCACTCTTCTCTCCCCTTCTCTTATTTGTTCACCTTTTCTTCTTCCTTTTTCTCATTATTCTTTCTCTCACTTTACCATCTTGATCATCCCTATTCTCTCCTTTATCCCTTTATCTATCTCACTACCTCCTCAAGTTCTCGTTTCTTCTTACCAATTCCTTTCACATTTTTTCTGTGTCTCTTCCATTTATGTTTCAGTCTTGGTCTGTCTTCCCCTCACTCATATGTGTGTGTGTGTTTGGTTGTGTGCGTGTGTGTGTGTGTTATTGTGTTATTGTGTGTGTGTGTGTGCGTGCGTGTGTATGTGTGTGTGTGTGCGTGTGTTATTGTGCGTTTTTATGTGTGATTGTGCGTGTGTGTGTGTGTGTGTGCGTATATGTGATCATATATACGTGTATACGTGTATGTGTGTGTGTATATGTATGTATAGGTATATTTATATATGTATGTATATATGTATATATATATATATATATATGTATGTATGTATGTATACATGTATATATATACATACACATACATATGTATATACATATATGTGCACACACACACACACACAAACACACACACACACACACACACACACACACACACACACACACACACACACACACACACACATATATATATATATATATATATATATATATATATATATATATATATATATATATATATAAAATTTTTATCTCTCTTTTCAAGTTTTTTTTTTCTTTTGTGGTCTTTCCATTCTCTTCTGTCATCCTTCCCCCTCTCTTTCTCCCTCTTTGTTCCACCTCACTCTCTCTCTCCTTCTCTTTCAACTTTCTTTCTTTTCCTCTTCTCACTTCTCCTTTCCCCTTGCTTCCCCTTGAAATACTCTCTAATGCTGTTTCTTTCTCCCTCTCTTTCTCCTCGCGCAATCCGCCCTTCTCCCCTCGTCTTGCCATCTCTTGCTTCGCATCACTCCCCAACTTATCGCCACATTTCCCCTCTTCCTTTGTTGCATTTCCCTCCCCTCACCCCCGTTTCGTCTTTTCGTCTTCGAGCCTCTTCCCTTTTCTCTAATTTCTGCCTGGTTTTCTTGTCACTTCTTCCATTTTTGTGTGTCTCTTCTTTCTTTTTGTTGCATCTCTTTCGCTAGGCTTATTTTCCTTTGTTTTTTAGTCTCCATGTTATCCTGTTTCCTTTTCCATCTAATGTTTTTCTTGTCCTGTTTCCATTTTCTCGTCTAAATTCTTGTCCTATTTCCATTTTCTCTCTTCCCCCTTCCCAATTTCTCTTGAATATCTCAACTTTCCTATTCGTTCGTCCCTTTCTCTCTATTTTCTCTCTTTTCTCCAGCAATCCCTTTCCCCAATTCGTCCTCCACCCTTTCTCCTCTCTCGCATTTTCTCTCCTTCCCCATTCCATCCCCTCTTTCCTCACGCGTTCCATTTCCCCTCTCCTCGCCTCCCCTCGCCTCGCCTCCCCTCGCTACTCCTCTTCCCTCACCTCACTCGCTTAATGAGCCATCCACAGGTAAACAACACCTTCGCACGGAGAGTGTGACACGATTTTTTTTTTTCTTTTTTCTTTTTTTCCTTTTTTCATTTTACTTTAGTTTGTTTTTCTTGCCTGTGTTTCTTTGATGGGAAGAAGGTGCTGAGACGTGACACGGTTAAGCATTATGTTCCTCGATGTGTTTGCGTCAAACTCGTTCTTACAGAGTAGAATAGTTGGTGGTGTTTTTATATGTGTATATGTATATATATTCAGTCACATACTCACGCAGATATACATAGATGCATACATGTATGCATACATACATACATGCATACATACATACATACATACATACATGCATACATACATATATGTGTATATACATACATATATCAATATATATCTATATGTGTGTGTGTGTTTATATATATATATATATATATATATATATATATATATATATATATATATATATATATATATATATATATATATATATATATATATATATATATATATATATATATATATATATATATATATATATATATATATAATGGTTTGCGAATTTTGGTAGGTATACTGTCCAACTTCAATATATAAAACAACTAGAATCACATCAAGAACCGGTCACATATGAAATTCATCTAACACGGAACCATCCAGCACAAAAGACATTCAAACACAAGAACCATCCACTCATAACAACCATCTCAGCACAGGAACCAATTTGACACACGACTCATATCCAAATTATTATCACAGGGACATCCGTGTGCGTGTCTCATATATGAACGTTGGTATTCAGCGTAAACAACTGGAAGGTTTACCATCGACACAAAACGCAGGCTCCCACAAGACCCATCCGAACCCAAGAGCCACCCACACCCGAGAGCCACCCACACCCAAGAGCCACCCACACCTAAGAGCCACCCATGCCCAGGAGCCACCCACACCCAAGAGCCACCCACATCCAAGAGCCACCCATACCCGAGAGCCACCCATGCCCAAGAGCCACCCATGCCCAAGAGCCATTCATACCCAAGAGCCACCCACACCTAAGAGCCACCCATGCCCAAGAGCCACCCACACCCAAGAGCCACCCACACCCAAGAGCCACCCACACCTAAGAGCCACCCACACCCAAGAGCCACCCACACCTAAGAGCCACCCACACCTAAGAGCCACCCACACCCAAGAGCCACCCACACCCAAGAGCCATCCATACCCAAGAGCCACCCACACCCAAGAGCCACCCACACCCAAGAGCCACCCACATCCAAGAGCCACCCATGCCCAAGAGCCATTCATACCCAAGAGCCACCCACACCCAAGAGCCACCCACACCCAAGAGCCACCCACACCCAAGAGCCACCCACACCCAAGAGCCACCCACACCCAAGAGCCACCCACACCCAAGAGGCACCCACACCCAAGAGCCACCCACACCCAAGAGCCACCCACACCCAAGAGCCATCCATACCCAAGAGCCACCCACACCCAAGAGCCACCCCTACCCAAGAGCCACCCACACCCAAGAGCCACCCACACCCAAGAGCCACCCACACCCAAGAGCCACCCCTACTCAAGAGCCACCCCTACTCAAGAGCTACCCACACCCAAGAGCCACCCACACCCAAGAGCCACCCACACCCAAGAGCCACCCACACCCGAGAGCCACCCACACCCAAGTGCCACCCACACCCAAATGCCACCTACACCCAAGAGCCATCCATACCCAAGAGCCACCCACACCCAAGAGCCACCCCTACCCAAGAGCCACCCACACCCAAGAGCCACCCACACCCAAGAGGCACCCACACCCAAGAGCCACCCACACCCAAGAGCCACCCACACCCAAGAGCCACCCACACCCAAGAGCCTCCCACACCCAAGAGCCTCCCACACCCAAGAGCCACCCACACCCAAGAACCACCCACACCCAAGAGCCACCCACACCCAAGAGCCACCCACACTCAAGAGCCACCCACACTCAAGAGCCACCCATACCCAAGAGCCACCCATACCCAAGAGCCACCATAACCCAAGAGCCTCCCATACCCAAGAGCCACCCACACCCAAGAGCCACCCACACCCAGGAGCCACCCACACCCAGGAGCCACCCACACCCAGGAGCCACCCACACCCAAGAGCCACCCACACCCAAGTGCTACCCTCACCCAAGAGTCAACCATACTCAAGAGCCACCCACACCCAAGAGCCACCCACACCCAGGAGCCACCCACACCCAAGAGCCACCCACACCCAAGAGCCACCCATACCCAAGAGCCACCCACACCCAAGAGCTACCCATACCCAAGAGCCAACCACACCCAAGGGCCACCCACACCCAAGAGCCACCCACACCCAAGAGCCACCCACACCCAAGAGCCACCCACACCCCCACAGCAAGAACCGGCTCGAGCCACCAGCGGCGCCCCAGCGAGACGGCCGCCCCGGCAATCTCCCCAACGGCCTCCTCAGCCCCCTACTTTACCGCCCCCCGCTGCTCGCCGTCAACCTCGCCGACTTATGGGCATTTGTGGCGCGGGAAAGGAGGGGAGGCGAAGGGTTGGGGGGGGGGGAGGCGGGCGGAAGAAGCGGGGCGGCGGCCGTGATGAACAGGTTATTTGTCTTGATTACTGATGGGGACTTTGAAGGGAGGAGGGAGGGAGGGAGGGAGGGTGAGGGGGGAGAAAGGGAAGAAGGGGGGATGGAGGGTGAGGGGGAGGGGGAAGAAAGGGAAGGAGGGAGGGAGGGAGGGGGAGGAGGGGAAAGGGAAGGAGGGAGGGAGGGAGGGGGAGAAAGGGGAGGAGGGTGAGGGGGGAGAAAGGGGAGGAGGGAGGGAGGGAGGGGGAGGGGGAGAAAGGGGAGGAGGGAGAGATGGAGGGGGAGAAAGGGAAGGAGGGAGGGAGGGTGAAGGGGGAGAAAGGGAAGGAGGGAGGGATAGAGGGGGAGGGGGGGAAGGGAAGGAGGGAGAAAGGGAAGGAGGGAGGGGGAGAAAGGGAAGGAAGGAGGGAGGGTGAGGGTGTGAGAAAGGGAAGGAGGGAGGGAGGGAGGGTGAGGGGGAGAAAGGTAGGGAGGGAGGGATGGAGGGGGAGGGGGAGAAAGGGAAGGAGGAAGGGAGGGAGGGTGAGGGGGAGAAAAGGAAGGAGGGAGGGATGGAGGGGGAGAAAGGGGAGGAAGGAGTGATGGAGGGGGAGGGGGAGAAGGGGAAGGAGGGAGGGTGAGGGGGGAAGGGAGGAGGGATTGGTGTTGGGAGGGATGGAGGGGGAAAGAAAGGTGAGGGAGAGTGGGAGGGTAAGAAGGGAGAAGAAAGTGGGAGGGGAAGAACGTTGGAGGAAGGAAGATGAAAAAAGAAGAAGGAAGAGAGTTGGAATGAAATGGAAGGGGAAGGGTGAGGAATGAGAGAAAGTGGAAAAGAAAGACGGAAAGGGAGTAGGAAAGAAAAGAGGATGAGAAGAACAAGAACTTGAGACGGAGACAGGAGGAAGAGCAGACAGAAGGAAAGAAGGAATATAAAGAGATGTAAAAGAAGACATAGTACTCCGTATTACATCTAATTCTAAAATATCGCACACATATCCATCCTTATTTGAATTCGAAGGGACAGGTGCGTCGATTTTTTTTCTTTTTTTTTTTATTTTTATTTTTTCCTTTTTTTTCCAGCGTGTCTCATTAGTTTTAAGTTGAGGAAGGATGCGGGACGTGAGAAGCTTTGGAAAAACAAAAGCCTGGGCTGGGGAAGAGGGGAAGAGGGAAGGGGGGGGGGGACTGGGTATAAACAGGGGAAGGGAGGAGGGGGGAAGGGGGGGGGACTGGGTATAGGCAGGGGAAGAGAGTGAGGGGGAAGGAGGGGGGACTGGGTATAGACAGGGGAGGAGGGGAATGGGGGAAGGAGGGGGGACTGGGTATAGACAGGGGAGGAGGGGAATGGGGGAAGGAGGGGGGACTGGGTATTGGCAAGGGAAGTAGGAAGGAGGGGGGAGGGGGTGACTGGGTATAGGCAGGGGAAGAGGGGAAGGGGGAAGGGGGGGGGACTGGGTATAGGCAGGGGAAGAGGGGAAGGGGGAAGGAGAGGGGACAGGGTACAGACAGGGGAAGAAGGAAGGAGGGGGGAGGGGACTGGGTATAGGCAGGGGAAGAGGGGAAGGGGTGAAGGAGAGGGGACTGGGTACAGACAGGGGAAGGGGGAGGAGGAAGGAGGGAGGGGCTGGGTATAGACAGGGGAAGAGAGGAAGGGGGAAGGAGGGAGGGGCTGGGTATAGACATAGGGAAGGGGGGAAGGGGGAAGGAGGGGGTACTGGGTATAGGCAGGGGAAGGGGGAAGAAGGAAGGAGGGGGGGGGCTGGGTAGAGACAGGGGAAGAGGGGAAGGGGGAAGGAGGGAGGGGCTGGGTATAGACAGGGGAAGAGGGGAAGGAGGAGGAGGAGGGGAAAATGACACGACTGTCGGGTACGTGACACGCCGGGGTGGAGAGCGAAAGCACTTTAGGGAAATTGAAGGAGATGTGCGGGTTGGGCGGGAAGAGTGGGCGGCGGTGGGCGGGAAGAGTGGGCGGCAGTGGGCGGAATTGCAGGGGATTCGTCGGGCGCTGTGTTGGGGAGGGCGAGGCGGTGGGCGTTGTTGCTTCGGGAAAATCACGGGGAATGGCTCGGGAATTAGGGTTGGGGAAGCGAGGTGGTCTCTGCGGGTGAAGGGGATGATGTACGTGTAGATTTTCATGCAAGCATACACACAGACACATACAGACACATACAGACACACATACACACATACACGCGCATACAGACACACATACACACATACACACGCATACAGACACACATACACACATACACGCGCATACAGACACACACACACACACACACACACACGCATACAGACACACACACACACACACACACATACAGACACACATATATATATATATATATATATATATATATATATATATATATATATATATATATATATATGTATGTATACATATATAGATAGATAGATATAGATATAGATATATACATATACATATAGATAGATAGATAGATAGATAGATATAGATGTAGATATATACATATAGATATATACATATAGATATATACATATATATATATACATATATATATATATATATATATATATATATATATATATATATATATATATATATATGTATATATATATATATCATGATCATTAAGCATATGAAATCTCAGTCATCAATACAATAATAGATTTAATAAGGAGGGAATAAAAGCCTCAGCAAGAAGAAAAACCACGGGAAAGAAAACACAGATTCATCTCGCCTTTGAAATCCGCAAAGAGGGTTTTAAGGAGAGGATACAGAGATCACACGGCTGCGGCGACGAAGGTAAGAAGGATACAAAGGGTCCCTTAAAGAGTTCCTGAGGAAGTGACTGGGTTGTGAAGACGCCGGGGGAAGTTTGGGGCTTAAGGAAGATTGTTGTTGGAGATATTAGGGAAGTTATGGGATTTTTAAAGGTTCTCTGTGAGGCGGCAGGGGGATGACAGTGCCGGGGAGAAGAGGGAATCCGGGCGAGAGAATGGGAGGAGAGAGTGAGAGAGAAAGGAAGGAAGGAAGGAAAAGGGAGAAAAAGGGGGGGTTATTACGATTCAGAAAAGGGGAGAAAAAAGGGAGGAGGAGGGAGAAAAGGGGGGGGTATTACGATTCAGAAAAGGGGAGGAAAAGATGGGAACATACGTGACGTCTAAAGAAAGGAGGAGATGATATAGCTCCCCCTGAAAAGAGTAAGAGGGAAGAGGAACAGAAGTGCGAGTTCTTTGAGCTTACGAGATAAGAGCCGGATAAAGAAAAATTATGTCAAACGACGACGTGAAGCACCGTTAGGACTCTCTATGGATGGGAGATCAGAAGGGGAATCCCCGACAAGGGTCCTTCTGGAGGAGGCGGAGGGAAAATCTGGCGAGTATTAATTATTCCGAGAAGATCTTGGAAATAGACTGACTCAGATTACAGATTACTTCCCAATGCGATGGTGTATTGTTTTTATATTCATATGGCTCCTTTGGTTACTTTTTATCACTTGGAGCACTTACTATATCGGAGGGGAATATGTGCGAGGAAATCTGTATTGATTTATTTGTTACTTAAATGTTATTTTAATGTTATCTATCCTTGTTTTTGCTACCGGGCAATTTAGTTTTACCGACAAATCATACCTATTCTTTTTTCACTTTGCAACCAAGACTGAGATCGTTTTCTCCCAATATTTCCCATTCGCATTCTACCATTTTCCATCCAGTGCGCTTAAATGCTACTTTATCAACGGATTTAATGGAGCGGACGGAGGAAGTTGCAGTTGAGCGAAGCAACAATCGGATCTTGCGAGTAAGGAGCTCCGGTCGCGGTTTAGAGATGATGGAGAACGTTAATCGAAGCCGCGCCGTGCGGGAATGACGCCCCGGTCGGGTTATCTGGAGGAACGGATGATAAGGAGAGAGCACCAGATGCAGGGTAGGGGAGAGGGAGGACGATAGGGGGGGGGCGAGTGGTGGGTGTGGCAGTGGGGGGAAGGGGTTGGAAGGAAGTGGGGGATGGGGGTAGGGTTGGGGAAGGGGTTGGAAGGAAGTGGGGGAAGGCGTTGGAAGTGGGGGTTGGGGAAGGAAGTGGGGGTTGGGGGTTGGGGAAGGGGTTGGAAGGAAGTGGGAGATGGGGGTTGGAAGGAAATGGGGGATGGGGGTTGGAAGGAAGTGGGGGAAGGCGTTGGAAGTGGGGAATGGGAGTTGGAAGGAAGTGGGGGAAGGCGTTGGAAGGAAGTGGGGAATGAGGGTTAGGGAAGGGGTAAAACTGTGTGGGGATGTGAGGGTCGGGTAATAAGGTGTGGGGGATGAGGATAAGGGACGTAGGGAAGGATGAGGGTGAGGGAGAGAAGGGGAAGTGTGGGTCGAAGTAAGAGGAAGTTCGTAATAAAGGATTGGAGAGAGCGGCGAGGACGAAGCGGATTCGAGTCAAGTAAATGAACCACAGACTGCCTCGAAGGTCCACCACGAGCCCTGCCTGAACAAAGAACAAGGCACTCCCCGGCGATGAACAGCGATAGAACCTCCTCGAGGGCCTCCCGCGCGAGACAATGCAAGGCCGCGATCGAGTCCGCCCTTCCGCCGCGGCAAGAAGCCATCGTGGGCGCGGTAACGGCGTCCCGATACCGCGACGACTCACCAGATGCCGACATTAGCGCCGCCTCCGCCATCGTGAAGCTCGTCATTGGAAGTCAGTTATCTAATTGGAATCTCATTATGGCTCTGATATAAAGGTATTTGTGCCTGGCTGGCTGCATATATAATGAGGCATCGGGGTGATATTTTTTCTCTTCTTTTTTCCGATAGATCACGTGCGCGGATTGTTTTGTTGATAGCTAATCGAGAGAGGGATAAACAGGTGCGTTTTGATGAAGTCCAATGCGAGGGAGTTTGTCTGTTGTCGGCATTTCTGAATTTCCTCGGGTTTATTTGCCGAGAAATGCGTATGCAAATGTTCCGATGATGATTGCTCATTCTTACTCATGATTCAAAACATCATAAACTCGATACCTCTTTTCGAAATCTTAATTATTCTTTCTGTTTATTGCAGGTTGGTAAGGGAGGAGAGATGGATCGCCACACACCCCGACACCCTGTGAGCTAAAGATGATGTTTTTTGTTATTGTTGTTGTTTGATGTTGTTATGGCTGTTCTCTCAAACACACATTATTTATATTTTCGCAAAGAAAAAAAAATGTACAGCAACCGTATGCAGGTGCATGGTAGGGATTGTTCACTCTGTGGTAAGTATATATGTAGCTATGAAATACATGTATATGTAAATATATATAAATGTAGTATACATTGGGGAACGCACAACTAGCATGATATAACCCGTGTGTGTGCAACTATAACATCTATCAAGCTGGAGACCGTTGAAGTGTTTCATAACTTCCAGTTAAAATTAACCCATGAGAGGGTTTTTTGCACATTTTCTTATAAGATATAAAACGGGTTTTTATGATGACATTGTTTAAAAAAAAGTAAAAACTCATTTCTGGAATTATCTTGTTATTCCTGGGTAATGAGATAATTAAAATGTCTCGAGAGCAAAACAGGGCAGTGAAATGACTTTTCCCCCACAAGCTCCAAGTTTCTTTTATGGAGAAAACTTTTTAGCCATTAAGGGCCAAGTTCATCCCTTAGTCACTCTTGGCTCCGACGCTGACATTAAGGTAACAATTTTGTTTACCTTTTTTTTTCTTTTATAGGCATACACTGTATACAAAGGTACCTGTATCTATTTCTCCGTTTATCTATCTATATATTTATATATAACCCCCCCCCCCCCATATACACTCACAAACGCAAACGCACACACACAAAGATATGTATATATATATATATATATATATATATATATATATATATATATATATATATATATATATATATATATATATATATATATATATATATATATATATATATATATATATATATATATATATATATATATATATATATATATATACACATTCATACATATACATACATACATATTTATACACACATATGTGTGTGTGTGTGTGTGTGTGTGTGTGTGTGTGTGTGTGTGTGTGTGTGTGTGTGTGTGTGTGTGTGTGTGTGTGTGTGTGTGTGTGTACACATACAGATTAATAGAGAGATATGCATAGATATTGATATGTATAGATATAAACATACAAACGCAGATATTTAGAGAATGCTTGAGTATCTATAACGTATCTGCGTGTATCTATTCCTCTATTTTTGGAAAATTGTACGTTTACAAGAACCCACCCGAATGCATGGAGAATTTTCTGACAGTTTTTCATCTTTAGAGCTTCCCTTCGCCTCCACCACCCCCCCTCCCCTCCTCCCCTAATCCCCCTCCACCCCCTCCCCCCCCACACCTACGCGTCTTCTTCTGCCACTCCTTCGCCGTCTTGATGTCACGTCTTCTTTGCTCGCAGTGACAAAGTTTGAAGCGTCCCCCTACACGAGTCCCCCTTTTCTTCGTCTTTTCTTCTCGACATTTCTGCCAGTTCCCTCCCCTCCCCCCCTCCCCCCTTCTTTCTTTCTTTTGATGGGGGGGAGGAGGGGAGGAGGGGGGGAGGGGGGAGACGCCATCCAATGGTTTAGTCGACAGTAAATCATTGTTTATGTCGCGGACGTTTCCTCTTTTTTTTTTTTTTTACTTGTAGCGTTGCAGATTCTAACCTTGGAGGATGCTGAGATACTGGAGTTGAAATATGTCTGTCGTAAAGTTCTTGAGTAAAAACAATTTGCTTGTAAACAGACAATATATATATATATATATATATATATATATATATATATATATATATATATGTATATATATATATATATATATATATATATATATATGTATATATATATATATATGTATATATATATTATATATTATATATTATTCTCTCTCTCTCTCTCTCTCTCTCTCTCTCTCTCTCTCTCTCTCTCTCTCTCTCTATATATATATATACATATACATATATATATATATGCATATATATATACATACATACATACATACATATATATATATATATATAATATATCTATCTATCTATCTATCTATCTATCTATCTATATATATATAATAGTGTTTGTGTAAATGCCGCTGTGTTTGTATGGTTATACATTTTATATTTTTGCTACATATATTCGGCAGAGTGCATACTCTTAGAAGACATTCTGAATATTTAAGAGAACTTGAAAGATATACCAAGCATGTTGAGGCCTCGGCTCTC
Source organism: Penaeus vannamei (assembly GCF_042767895.1). Classification (NCBI taxonomy): domain Eukaryota; kingdom Metazoa; phylum Arthropoda; class Malacostraca; order Decapoda; family Penaeidae; genus Penaeus; species Penaeus vannamei. The sequence goes on along the minus strand of NC_091569.1, from coordinate 2,313,077 downwards.
GTCGCCGACACTTATGCGCCTTCGATTCTATTAGGCGTCCGTGTCGATCGTGTCAGTGCAGGAGGTTGTGTGATGCTTCTTGCAGTACCCGGATAGAGTTCGCCAAAGCTTCGGCAACTTTATGCAAGTTCCCGACAATGTGGCAGAGTGGAGCGTAAGGATTCTCTCTGCTGTTCGGAAGCTTTACACAGTTTTCCGCATTGCTGGATGCGTTCGCCATTAGGCTGTGACTCGAGACACGCACTTAAAGGAAGGAGTGTTTCGGCGCAAACCAGTTTCACCCCCAAGTGTTCTTGGGGAAGTTTGTGAGGTTTATGGCTGTGTTTTAAACTTTTAAGCGGTGATGTAAATTTTCTTAGAATTTTCCGGAGATTGTGGGAAACACAAAAGCGTTTTGTAGAATTGTTAGAAAGAAATATTTTACGGCTTTTAGCAGTAATGAAATGGTCGGAAAATGTAATGTATACACGAACAGAAAAGGAAAATATGAATAGTTTATTTTTTATTTTTGCCTTAATAAAGTTTCTGAAAGTGACAAATAATTCAGGGAGCTAGTAAAATCAGCGCATTATTTATTACGATGGTTCGATCTGAAACACAAATCCATAATAATAGTAATAAAAATCCCACCCCCAAAAGAAAGATACCCCAAAGAAGAAGAAAAAAGAAAAGTATCCAAACACACAAATAAATAACACATAAACAGACCTCGACATCACCTCCCACAGTCGAGGTTCTCTGACAGCCAATGAACAACATTGAACAACAGACAACAAGGATCTTTGTATGCATGACTCGGCCACCCAGCTGCCATAGACATCATATAAACACAAGAAAACAAATAACAACGCGGCTTGTGATCAGGCCGTTGATACAGCGGGTAACTCGGAGCCGTCACGGAATGGGTTGTAAAGAGGCACATCTAATGATCATATGGAAATTATTATATTCGAGGTGGACACGTCGGCGAGCGCTGTGCGGCGAGAGGCACTAAAGTTGCTTGTCTTATGGCATGCGAGATGTCTATTAATGAAGTAATAAAATCCTTACGGGCTGTTTGCGATCCTTTTAATGATATTAGGGTTGTTGGTGTAACTTCCATTGTCTTTTTGTATTCTCTCTATTTCTGGGTATTGTTCGTGCTCGTGATTTCTTTGTGGGTGTAATTATCATTTTTGTTGATGTATTATGATTAGTAGTATTTATA
>NC_091569.1:2294370-2296870 GCF_042767895.1 Penaeus vannamei | reverse complement strand
CCTCCTCCTTTCTCCTTTCTCCTTCTTCCATTATTTTGTCTGGTTCTTCTTCTCTTTCTCGTTTTCATTCTTTTGATTTTCCATCTCGTTTCCCCCCCTTCTATCTCTTCCTCTTTTCTCATCTTTCATTTCTTCTGCTCCACCTTTCTTTTAATCCTCATCTTCTTCCTCTTCCTAACCCCTACCTCTTCCTCCCATCCCCGTCCTCCCAACCCCCCCCCCGTTCCCCCAACACCTCCCCCCCTCCTTTTTCCTACCCGCGTGTTGTTGGGCATTTAAGGCTGCCCCGCGGTGACGAAGAGACGGCAAGGCGCAAGACAACGTAAAAAGGAAAATGAAGATGGAAGTAAAGATGATGAGCAAGGGCTTTTAATTGAAGGGAGGAGGGAGAAGGAGGATGGAACTGGGAGATGGCGAAGGAGGAGGAGGATGAAAGTAGGGGATGGTGGGGAGGAGGAGAAGGATGAAAGTGGGAGGTGGAGGAGGAGAAGGATTTAAGAAGGAGGTGGAGGAGGAGGGTGGAAATGGAAGGTGGAGGAGGAGGAGGAAGTAGAGAGGGAGAATATATGATGGTGTGGGTGGAGGAGGGGGGACGGCAAAAGGTGAAAGGGGGAAAAAATGTTTGTACGGTCTAGTATAAGAGAAAAACCAAAACGCATTTAAAGATAACCCGATATAGAAATCGCGGACTTAGAGGAATCCGCAGAGAAAGAAAAAAAAAAAAAATGACAAGAATTAAAAGAGTTGAAAAAAAAAAATCAGATGGTTAGACATGAAAGTGATGGAGGATGAAGGAGGGAAGCTAGCCATATGACACACGCCTTGGAAGGACACGCAATCAATCACGTCTTGGGGAGGGAGAGGTTTTCTTGGCTCCCTCATTAGCAAGGTCTCGAGGCCAGGGTAGGTCGCGCCACCGGATTTTAGACCTCGGAAGGAAAATTGATTTAGAGTGGCGTGTCTCCCGTGGCTGATTCCTTATCGATAAAGACGGGTATTTATTGTTGTTTTTATTTGGTGGTGTCGTTGGTTTTGGTTGTTTTAGTGTTACTGATATGAGCATGTTCGTTGGATAGCAAGATTTTTATGAAAATTTAACAGTTTGTCTTAAGCTGACTTAGATTCCATTAAATTTTGGTGGTGATCCGGTTCCAGATTTTTCTTTTTTTCTATTTTTTCTGGCAACAGTTACTCCTATTGCTTTGCCTCCTCCAATGAAAATACGGTTACAGACGTCGCCTGTGTACTTGAGAACGGTGATTTTAATGTAATCCTTCAGGTGTGAATATTATTGCATCAGTGGCCCAATTGCCTTGGCGGAGGTATGCGATCTCTGAGTGCTTCTAGATTTTAAGATTGTTTTTATTGTGATTATTTATAAGGTATATGTGTCTTTTTTTATTGTGAACATTATTTATTAGGTATATATGTCTTTTTTGCTCCTTCTCTCCTTCTCTTCTCTCCTCTCCTCTCCTCTCTCTGTCTCTGTCTCTGTCTCTGTCTCTCTCTCTGTCTCTCTGTCTCTCTGTCTCTCTGTCTCTCTGTCTCTCTGTCTCTCTCTCTCTCTCTCTCTCTCTCTCTCTCTCTCTCTCTCTCTCACTCTCTCTCTCTCTCTCTCTCTTCATTTATTAATATCATTATCATTTTATGTTGCGTCATCCGAGCTCTTAGACTGTAGGAGGAAGGTGTCTGAACATCCATTTACAATTTCATGATAAAATATTCCTGTGATGAAAACAGTGTCGCGCGATGATTATAATCCCGTATCAGGTTTCCATTTTGAATTTGATTTCGAATGTTTTACTGTTCAAAGCCGCGTCAGTCTCATTTTTATTTCCGTATTAATATCATTTGCGCTAACACAATATCCCCGCAACGTCAAGCTAAGATAAAAGATAACGAATTAATTAATCGGTATTTTTTTTCCTTCTTCTTCCGAGAATAGTTTGTTGATAAAAAATGACTGATGCATGTCATTTATCGAAATTACCTGTAAACTGAAGATCAGATGATATTGTACAAGCAGTTAGCTAAACATGCAAGGCAAAGGAAAACAAACGAAAAAAAGGGAATGCAAGAAGAGTTGAATAAATGATGGATAAACTAAGCAATACGAAATGAGTATAGCCTGAGCACAGTATGATTGGCGCAGCAATAAAAAATGACACAGAATTTTATGCTCCGAGTATCAAAAAACATGCCTATTGACTTGAAATATTTACTGCCTTTTAAGAGCTGAATATGATCATTCATGTATTTTTGGAGCGTTTTGTGCTTAATCGTTAAATGTGATATCTCTTTGGGCATAAAAGCACGGACTTCCCAAGTAAATAATTTAGCGGGATTTCTGGCGATGATATTTTAGAGAAACAAATGGATAGATAAAAACAGAGAGAGCGTGAGTGTGCGTGTGTTTGCGTGCATGTGTGTGTGGGTGAGAGAGTAAAAAATGAGAGTGGACGAGAGTTAAAGGTACACAGAAACACATTCTGACAGGAAG
>NC_091569.1:2276870-2279370 GCF_042767895.1 Penaeus vannamei | reverse complement strand
TTCATTTGTCTCTTCTGCTTCGCCTCTCTCTCTCTTTCTCCTTCTTTTTTTGTCAGTCCTTCTCTTTATCTATATATCTACGTAAGTTTGTATTTATGTATGTATGTATTTATGCGTGTGTATGTATTGAAGTACGTATAGATGTTCGTATGTGCATATAATTGTACGTATGGATGTCTATTTATCTATCTATATATTTTTGTTTATCTACTCCTCTATATGCCTGTCTGTGTAGCTAGCTAGCAATCTATCTGTCTCTCTACCTATCCTTCTGTCTATCTTCCCATCTATCTATCCATCCCCATAGTTATCTACCCTTCTCTTCTACCCTACCCTTGACCTATCCTTCTATCTTCCAATCTATCCATCCATCCCCATAGTTATCTACCCTACCCTTGACCTATCCTTCTGTCTGTCTTCCCATCTATCTGTCCATCCCCATAGTTATCTACCCTACCCTTGACCTATCCTTCTGTCTCTCATCCCATCTATCTATCTATCCCCATAGTTATCTACCCTACCCTTGACCTATCCTTCTGTCTCTCATCCCATCTATCTATCCATCCCCATAGTTATCTACCCTACCCTTGACCTATCCATCTGCCTATCTTCCCATCTATCTATCCATCCCCATAGTTATCTACCCTACACTTGACCTATCCTTCTGTCTATCTTCCCATCTATCTACCCATCGCCATAGTTATCTACCCTGCCCTTGACCTATCCTTCTGTCTATCTTCCCATCTATCTATCCATCCCCATAGTTATCTACCCTGCCCTTGACCTATCCTTCTGTCTATCTTCCCATCTATCTACCCATCCCCATAGTTATCTACCCTACCCTTGACCTATCCTTCTGCCTATCTTCCCATCTATCAATCCATCCCCATAGTTATCTACCCTACCCTTGACCTATCCTTCTGTCTCTCTTCCCATCTATCTATCCATCCCCATAGTTATCTACCCTGCCCTTGACCTATCCTTCTGTCTATCTTCCCATCTATCTATCCATCCCCATAGTTATCTACCCTGCCCTTGACCTATCCTTCTGTGTATCTTCCCATCTATCTATCCATCCCCATAGTTATCTACCCTACCCTTGACCTATCCTGCTGTCTATCTTCCCATCTCTCCATCCCCATAGTTATCTACCCTGCCCTTGACCTATCCTTCTGTCTATCTTCCCATCTATCTATCCATCCCCATAGTTATCTACCCTGCCCTTGACCTATCCTTCTGTGTATCTTCCCATCTATCTATCCATCCCCATAGTTATCTACCCTACCCTTGACCTATCCTGCTGTCTATCTTCCCATCTCTCCATCCCCATAGTTATCTGCCCTTCTCTTCTACCCTACCCTTGACCTATCCTTCTGTCTCTCTTCCCATCTATCTATCCATCCCCATAGTTATCTACCCTACCTTTGACCTGTCCTTCTGTCTCTCTTCCCATCTATCTATCCCCATAGTTATCTGCCCTTCTCTTCTACCCTACCCTTGACCTATCCTTCTGTCTATCTTCCCATCTATCTATCCATCCCCATAGTTATCTACCCTACCTTTGACCTGTCCTTCTGTCTTATCTTCCCATCTATCCATCCCCATAGTTATCTGCCCTTCTCTTCTACCCTACCCTTGACCTATCCTGCTGTTTATCTTCCCATCTATCTATCCATCCCTATAGTTATCTACCCTTCTCTCCTTCTCTTCACCTATCCGCCTCTTCCGTCTCACTCCAGCATTTGCCGCGAATCCCCCTCTCGTTCATTCTGCCAATGCCGGTCTTTGCATTTTATCTAAAACATTTGTATCCGTTGCCAAGGTTTATTCTGGGCTGAACCTGTGCTCGTTTTTCATCAGCTGCAGATCGTCGGGGAATTGCCTAGCTCTCGTTTCGTTCCCCGAGTCTTTCCTCGTGCTTTCCAATCCTTTGTTTTGTTTCCTCTCTCTCTCTCTCTCTCTCGCTCTCTCTCTCTCTCTCTCTCTCTCTCTCCCGTCGGTGTGTTTGTGTGTCTGTGTGGCTTCGTTTGCGTGCGCGTGTGTGTGTGAGTGTGTGTGTCGTGTTTGTGTGTGAATTTGTTGTGACTTGTTTGTTTTTGTCTTTTTTTTTTTTTTTTTTTTTTTTTTTTTTTTTTTTTTTTTTTTTTGCTTGTATCTTTCTCTTTTGTTATTATTACTATTTTTAGATGAGAAGGTTATGCCACGTTGATATTTTCCAGCTGTTCAGTTTTTCCATGTACACGTTCTGAGGTGAGGGGATTAAGAACGATACTTAATTCCAGTTATTCAGAATACTTGCCTTTTTATTTATTTATTTATTAAGTAGAACGTTACGTTTTATTTTCATTTTTATATAATCATTAGCCTCCTTCTCCTCCTCGACGTCATCATCATCATCATCACCATCACCATCACCATCACCATCACCACACCACCACCACCACCACTACCATAATCATCATTATCATAATCATCATCATCATCATCATCATCACCAACA
>NC_091569.1:2261870-2266870 GCF_042767895.1 Penaeus vannamei | reverse complement strand
AGAAGAACAGTACCGGGAAGTGATAATATCGAAGTGTAATTATCATCGACATGTTCATCATTACCACTGTTATTGTTTCCGGTTTTTAATTTATGGTATTACTAATTTCCTCGAGTATTAGAACTATTAACAGTATTATTGTCATTGTTATTGTTAATACCTCTTTCATTCCAATCACTGTCATCGCCATTATGATCATCATTGCCATTATCGCTGTTGTTGTCAAATCATTATGATTATCACTGTTGCTACTTTTTTATCGTTATTATTATTATTAAGTTTTACTAAAAAAAATCTATTAACTTTTGGTGTTGATCCGAATCAGGATGTCTTTCTTATTACATCAGTGATCTTATTGCTTGGCGGAGGTATGCGTCCTATGATTACTTCTGGTTATTACTGTTTTCGCTGCTGGTGTTCTCAGTATCATGTTTTTTTCTTCTTGTTTCTTTTTTTTTATTTATTTTTTATTTTTTCTTCATGTTTTTTCTTTTGTTTCTTTGTTTTTTTCTTCTTTTTTCTTTTTCTTCTTCTCTTTTCTTCTTTTTTATTTTCTTTTCTTTTTTTCTTTATTTTCTTTTTATTCTCTTCTTTTTTTCATTTTTCTTTTTTTTCTTTTAGTTATGATCCTTGTTATTTTAAGTATTATTATTGAGATCAATATTAATCATGAGCGTCATAAACGTTACAATTAGTTTTTGTTATTTCTATTTTTTTAATGATATTTTTGTTTTCACTCATACGATTATTGATATCATTACTTACGATAATATTATCCTTTTATTTCTAAAATGATTTTATTTCTAAAATTATTGCCATGTTATTGGACAAATATTATTGCCACCATCGTTTCCATTTCTTAGTACACAGCCCAGTGCTTAGTCATGGTATAGAACCTTGTCCTTTATCCCTGTAGTGCAATGTTGCACGGAAGAGGCAGTCTGCGTCGTGAATAAGAGTAACATCCTTCTTTTCTTTTCTCCTTTTTTTATTTTTTTATCATTTTTCTCTTTTCTTTCGTTTTTTTTTTTTTTTTTTTCATTATTTGTTTTATCTTTTATAATTTTGTTTTTTATATATTTTTCCCCGTTTTTTATTTTTCTTTTCTTTTTTTTCGTTTTTTTCTTTCTTTTTTTCGTGGTTTTCCTTTTTTTATTTTTTTTTTCGAGAGTAGATTGATGGTTCGAAAGAGAGTGTTTGCCTTATTTCCGAAGTGGCTGCGTCACTTTACTCAAGACTATAGGATCTTCATTCGTCGGGTTTCTTGATCCTTTGAGTTTTTGTAACAAGACAAAGAGCATTTGAGCGTGTGCAGGAACTCCGTTTTTTTTATTTTCATATTTTCCTTTTTCTTTTTCTTTTTTTTTTCTTCTTCTTCGCCTTAACCTTCTCCCCCTCCCTTCCCTTTTTTGCGCACGGGAGATATAGATATATATATATATATATATATATATATATACATATATATACATATATACATAAATATATATATACATATATATATATACACACACACATATATATATATACATATATATATACATTTATATATATACATATATATATATACACATATAAATACACACACACACATATATATATATACACACAAATATATATATATACATTGTCTGTTTGTTCATTTTCTGTGTCTGAGAATTCTTTGTCTTTCTTTCTTGCCCGTTTTCCCTTCTTTAATGTGTCCTTCTGCATTCCTTTTTTTCAGACGCTTCCTTATCCTGCTCGTTGTCCTCTTCTGTTTCTTCTTCCACCTTTTTCTTCCTCCTCCTTCTTCTTCTTCTTTTTCCTCTTTTTCTTCTTCTCCTCCTCCTACTCCCTCTTCTTCTCCTCCGCCTACTACTTCTTCTTCTTCTCCTCCTCCTCCACCTCCTCCATCCCTTCCTCTATCTCCTCCTTCCCTCTCTCCCTCCTCCTCCTCCTCCTTCTCTTCCTTCCTTCCTCTCTCTCCTTTCCTCCCCCCCTTCCCCTCCTCCCTCCCTCCTCCCCCTCCTCCTCCCTCCCTCCCTCCTTCTCCTCCATCTCCTCTTCCCCACTCTCCTTCCCTCCTTCCTTCTTCCTCCTCCTCCCTCCCTCCATCTCCCCACCTTCCCACTCCTCCTCCTCCTCCATCTCCTCCTTCTCCCCTCCTTCCTTCCCACTCCTCCTCCTCCTCCATCTCGACGCAAGAAGTCTCCTGCTCTATCTCCAATTATTAATCAGCGGTCTCCTTCCCTACTTACGGATGATTGGACTTGGCATTCCCGGCCCAATATTTACTTAACTTCCGCGAGTAATTGGACAGTATTTGTCAAGGACACGGGGGGGGGGGGAGGGAGGGAGGGAGGAGGGGTGGCAGAGGGAAGAGCCGGCTTCGTCTGCTCGCTGGTCGGGGCGGCTGTTCACACGAGCGCGCCTCGCACCTTCTTGGGTCTGCGTGGAGGGCTGTCGGTTGGCCAGGTGTATGGTAATTGGGAGGAAGGTGAGGAGAGGAAGGGGAGGGACTGAAGTCAGTTCTCTCTCTGTTTCTGTTTGTCTCTGTCTTTCTCTTTCTCTGTCTGTCTGTCTCTCTCTCTCTCTCTGCCTCTGTCTGTCTGTCTCTTTCTCTGTCTCTGTCTCTGTCTGTCTGTCTCTGTCTGTCTCTGTCTCTCTCTGTCTCTCTCTCTCTCTCTCTCTCTCTCTCTCTCTCTCTCTCTCGCTCTCTCTGTCTCTGTCTCTCTCTCTCTCCTCTCTCTCTCTCTCTCTCTTTCTTTCTTTCTGTCTATCTATCCATCTTCATTCTATCTCAGTCTCACTATCTATTTATCTGTCTATTTATCCATATCCTTCCATATATCTATCTGTACCTCTCTATCTATCGTCCTGTCCATTTATCCATCAATTTATCTATCCACGGTGTCACAGTCAACACAACACTAACACAATTTCGTTAATCACTATTAACATTAACACATTTGATTTTTCTCTTTTTTTTCGTTTTTTAAATTTTTTGTTCACCTTTATTTCCCTGCCTCCGCGTCCTTCTAGAACCGTAGATTTCATTTCATACTTAACTGCACTCTGCCTCACAATTTTTAATTCCAGTCACGTTTATTCATATTACTTCATTTTCTTCATTTACTTCATTTTCTCTGGTTTTATTTCGCTTTTATTCGGAAACGAATTTTCTGTCTCACTTATTTACTTGCGTTTGGGGGGTTATTCCCTTTTATATATATATATATTTTCCACCCTTTTTCGGATAGTTGAACCAGTAAATTTGATCGAATTCTTTGACAGGTCACAAAACATTTCTTCACAGCTCAGTTATGATGGCGCGTGTTCCTCAGATCAGAATATAAAAGTAAAAAAAGAAGAAGAAAAAAATTAAAGAAAGAAAAAAAAATCGTGAAATATTTTGTATATTCATTTTTTTGCTTTTTATTATTTTTCGCTGATATTTTGTATGTTGTATGCATGCGAATTTCACTAATCTTTGTCAACCATGATTTTAATTTTCTTATTCCTTTCACTCCGTCATCATTTTCCTCTTTTGGGCTCCACATTTTCTCTATATTTTCCTTAATTCTCTTCAATAAATGCCCCTTAAGAGTCACTCATATAAAGGGTGAATCAGATGTAAATTCGGCTTGATAGATCAAAGAGGCGAAATTCGTGTGTGAGGGAACGAATAAGCCAACCTAGAATTTATGATAATTCTTGCCCCGAAATATTACGAGAAACTTTACAGGTGGGATTCAATTCCACGACGAGAAAAGGGAAGGCGGAGGGAGGGGAGAAAGGAAGAAAGATAGGAAGAAAGGCAGTGGGATGGGGAAAGGGAGGGGTAGAGAGAGAGACAGAGAGGGGGAGAATAAGAGAGAGAGAGGGAGGGCAGAGGGAAGAATAAGAGAGAGAGGGAGGGAGACGGAGAGCAAGAGAGGGGGGGTAGAGAGAGATAGGGGAGAGGGAGAGAGAGGGGGGGTGAGGAGAGGGAGAGATAAGAAGGGAGAGAGAGAGAGAGAGAGGTAGGTAGGTAGGTAGGTCCCCAGTGCACACCCTGAGGGCAGTCGCGAGCCTTCTTGAAGACGGGAGAAATCCTCCAAGGAGTCTCCAAGGATCACAGGCCAAAGCCGAGGAAACTCCATCCGAGAAGTTGGGTGTTCGAGCCCCGAGGCCAAGAGACAATCGGAACCATCAATTTTAGCTGCTTAAAGTCAACACCTGTGAGATTATGCTAACTGGGGCGGTGGGCGTCGTTAGGGAAGCCGGCGAGGGGGGGAGGAGGAGGAGAAATGGGGTGTGGGGAAGAGGAGGAGGAGGGTGGAAAGAAGAAGGAGGAGGCAAGAGGAAGGGGGTTGGGGAGGAGGAAGAGGAGGAGGAGGAGGAGGAGAGGGAGGAGGAGGAGAGGGGGGGGGGAGGACGCAAGAGGAAGAGGGTCTGTGGAGAAGAGGAAGGGGGGAAGAAGGGGGATGGGGCGGAGGAGAAGGAGGGGGGGGGGAGGAGGCAAGAGGAAGAGGAGGAGGAGGGAAGAGAAGGTGGGAAGAGGAAGGGGGTTAGGAAAGAGAAGGAGGAGGGTGGGAAGGAGGAGGAGGAGGAGAAGAGAAAGAGGGGTGTGGGAGGAGAAGGAGGAGGGTGGGAAGAAGGAGGAGGGGGAGAAGGAGGCAAGAGGAGGAGGGTCTGAGAAAGAGGAGGAGGGGGAAGAAGGTGGGAAGAGGAAGGGGGTTTGGGAGGAGAAGGAGGAGGGTGGGAAGGAAGAGGAGGAGAAGGAGGCAAGAGGAGGAAGGGGAGGAGGAAAGAGGAAGAGGGTTGGGGGAGGAGAGGCAGGAGAGAGGATAAGGGAAGCAGATGAGAGGCAAAAGGAGTACGAAGGCGTGGTAGACAGATGGAGGAGGAGGAAGAGGGTGTGGGAAGGAGTCGGGAGAGGGAGTATGTGGAGATAGAGGAGAGGAAGCAGAAGAAGAAGGGAAAAGAAATAAGACAGAAAGAATATGAGAAGGGAGAAAGACAAGAAGTAGATAATA
>NC_091569.1:2254370-2256870 GCF_042767895.1 Penaeus vannamei | reverse complement strand
GGGAGGAAGGAGGGGTTTTCTCCACGAAGCGACCGCATTTCGGACGTAATTTGGCTTTCGTAAAACATAAGCTGAGCGGCGTCGTCGGCGTCCGGCGTGTGGCTCTCGGTGTCCGCGCTCTCGTGTCTCGCTCTCGGTGTCCGCGCTCTCGTGTCCTCGGGTGAGTTTTTGAGAGCTTTTGGAGGCTGGGATGGGGTTTGGAGGGGGGATGGGGATGGGAGGAGGAAGGGGAAATGGGGAAGGGGGATAGAAAGAGGGAGAGGGAGGAAGGAGGGGGGAGGGGAGGAGGAAGGGAGGGAAGGGAAGAAGGGAATGGGAAGGAGATAGAGGAAGAGGGAGATGGAGGAAGGAGGGGGAGGGAAAAAGGGAATGGGGAGATGGAAGGAGACATAAAAGAGGAGAGGAAGGGAAGGGGATTTTGGGAGGAGAAAGGATGGGAAGGGAAGGGGAATATGGGGAGGGGAGGAGAGGTAAGGGGAAGGAGATAGAAGGAGGGAGAAGGGAGGAAGAAGGGGGAATAGAAGGAGGAGAGGAAAGAAAAGGGGAAGGGGAAGATAGAAGGGGGGGATGAGGAGAAATAAGGAGGGAAGGGGAAGGAAGGGTAGGGAGGAAGGAGATGGGAGGACGATAGGAAGAGGTGGAGATGGAGGAAGAAGGGGGGAAATAGGGAGGAGGAAAGAGTGGAGATAAAAGACGGAGAGGGAGGAAGAAGGGAACGACGGGAAGAAGGAGGAAGGAAAGGGAAGGAGACAGAAGAGCAGGGTGGAGGAAGATGGGAAGGGAAGGAGGAAGGAAGGGAAAGGGGGAGACAGAAGAGAGTGGAAGGAGGAAGCAGGGAGGGGGAGGAGAAGGGAATGGAGGGGAGGAGAATTGAGAGGAAGAAGGAGGAAGGGAGGCAGAGGAAGACGGGCTAAAAGGGGAGGGAGGGAGGGGGAAGAGGAACCAAGGGAGGACAGAAAAGGAGAGGAGTAAGAGCTAGAAGGCAATTAGAATTAAGAAAAACAAAGAAACAAAAAAGGAAGAAGGGGAAGAAGGAAGTAGGTGACAAATATGAAAGATTTGAGGGGGGGAGAGAGAAATAATATAGAAACAGAGAGACAAAGAAGGGGAGGGAATAAGGGAGCAAGAGGGTGACTGAGGGGAGGAGAGAGGGGGAAGAGGGGGTGACTGAGTGGGAGGAGAGGAGGGAAAGAGGTGTCTGAGGAGGAGAGAGGGAAGGGGTGAGCTGAGAGGGTGAGAGGGGGAAAGGGGGTGCTGAGGGGAGGAGAGGGAGAGGGGGAAAGGGGGTGTGTCTGAGGGGGAGGGAGAGAAGGGACAGGGGGTGTCTGAGGGGAGGAGAGGAGGGAAAGAGGGGGTGACTGAGGGGAGCAGGAGAGAGGGGAAGAGGGGGTGCTGAGGGGAGGAGAGGGGACAGGGGGAGACAGGGGGAGGACAGGGAGGAAGGGGTGACCTGAGGGGGAGGGAGAGAGAGGGAAAGGGGGTGTCTGAGGGGGAGGGAGGAGGAGGGAAAAAAAGGGGGTGTCTGAGGGGAGAGGAGAGAGGGGACAGGGAGGTGTCCTGAGGGAGGAGAGGAGGGAAAGGGGGAGAACTGAGGGGAGGAGAGGGGAAAAGGGGGTGCTGAGGGAGGAGGGAGAGGGGGAAAGGGGGTGTCTGAAGGGGAGGAGAGGGGGGAAGGGGGGTGACTCTGGAGGGGAGGAGAGAGGGAAGGGGGGGGTGCTGAGCGGAGGTGACTCAGGAAGGGAGGGACTGAGGGGAGGAGAGAGGGGGGTGCTGAGGGGGGAGGAGAGAGGGAAAGGGTGTCTAAGGAGGGACAGGGGGAAGGGGGTGTCTGAGGGGAGGAGAGAGGGGTGAGCGGGTGACTCAGGGGAGGGGAGGAGGGAAGGGGGGTGCTGAGGGGAGGGGAGAGGGGACAGGGGGTGTCTGAGGGGAGGAGAGAGAGGGAAAGCGGAGGACTTGACTCAGGGAGGAGAGAGAGGGGAAGAGGGGGTGACTCAGGGGAGGAAAGGGGAGAGAGAGGGTGTCTGAGGGGAGGGAGAGAGGGGACAGGGGGTGTCTGAGAGGGAGGAGAGAGGGGAAAGGGGGTGACTGAGGGGAGGAGAGAGGGGACAGGGGGTGTCTGTAGGGGAGGAAAGGGGGGGAAAGGGGGTGGTTGAGGGGAGGAGAGAGGGGGAAAGGGGGTGTCTAAGGGGAGGAGAGAGGGGACAGGGGGTGTCTTAGGGGAGGAGAGAGAGGGGACAGGGGGTGTCTAAGGGGGAGGGAGAGAGGGGACAAGGGGGTGACTGAGGGGGAGGAGAGAGGGAAAGAGGGTGAAAGGGGGAGAGGAGGAGGGAAGGGGGGTGACTGAGGGGAGGAGAGAGGGGAAAGGGGATGTCTGAGGGGAGGAGAGAGGGGAAAAGGGAAGTGTCTGAGGGAGAGAGGGAAAGAGGGTGAAGGGGAGGCGGGAGGGAGCAAGGGGTTGCTGAGGGAGGAGAGAGAGGGGAAAAAGGGGGGTGACTGAGGG
>NC_091569.1:2241870-2246870 GCF_042767895.1 Penaeus vannamei | reverse complement strand
ATGTATAGGCGACATCTAAGCCAAAGGAAGGGGATATGGATGAGAATTTATCTCTTCGGACGAAACAAGGTGAAATATCTGGCGAATATGAAGACAAAGGAGCGAGTAAAGTGGGAAGAGGAGCAGGAGGCGCTAAGGGGAATGGAGAGGGGAAAATGCGGCAGGGAATGGCACGTGTGGTGATAAAAGTGACGAAAGAAGAATGAAAGAGCGAAAGCCTGAGAGGCCCGACGTGATGAATTAAGTGACGCAGGAATGGCCACGTAAAAAATGAGCGGAAGGGAAGAGGTAAATGATGGCTAAAGAAGGTGGGCAAGAGGAAGGAGAGATAAGAAACTATGAAGGAGAGTCGGTGTGCAGGGAGGATGATGAAGAGCAGGAGGGGAGAGAATGTGAGGCAAAATTATGGAAATGAAAGAGAGAGACAGGAGAAAAGATACAGAGAGAAAGAGGGGGAAGAGAAAGAGAGGGGGAAGGGTAGAGAGAAGAGAGACAAGGGAGAGAGTGAGAGAAAAGAATGAGAGAGAAAGGAAGAGAATGAGGAGGGAGGGCGGGAATGAAAGAGAGAGAGACACACAAACAAACAAAGATAAAAGAATGAAGAGAAAGAGAAAACGGATGGAGTCAGAGAGAGAATGGGAAAAGAGAAAAAAGACAAACACAGAAATAGAGAGAAAGAAAATATATATAGAGAGAAAAAGAGGCATAGAAAAAATATAGAAAGAGAGGTGGAAAGACAGAAAAACAGGAAAATTTAGAAATAGAGAAAGAAAGAGAAAAGAGAAGAGAAATATATACAGAAAAAGGCTTAGAGGAAAATACAGAAAGAGAGGAAGAGAGAGAGAGAAAGAGAGGAACGAGGCGAAAGCGGAGACGGCGCGGCGAGCAGAGGGAGCGATAGGCCCCGACCGAGCCGCTCTCTCGATGACAAGGTGGTATCGCCCGACACTGATTTTCTTCAATTGACCATCGGACGTGACTAGGAGGCGAGGAGCGAAGGAGGGGAGGAGGAGGAGAAGGGGAGAAAAGGAGGCAAAGGGAGGACGGGAGAGAAGGGCCCTTATCATGTGATGGAGGGAATGTTACTTTGGTGTGATGGCATCGATAGGTGGTGTAAGAGAGAGCGAAGCGTGATGTAATGTTATGTGGGGGAAGGAGTGCGTCTTTTGGGCGTCGTGGTGTCTCTCTCTCGCGATGGATTGGACTGGAGGACAGGGCGAGGGGCGGCGAGGTGTGGTGCAGAGCGGTATGGTGCTGCGGAAGGGAATGGAGCTATGGTGCGCCGCGTACCCCAAGACGTTTCGTGTTGACGTATGGTGTTTGGGGATGTTGAAACACGACGACCATTGTTATTACAGGGAATGTAAGGTGCGGTTGTGGAGAGCGAGGTTCCATTTTGTTGATATAGAGGCGGCCCGGCGTGGAGTGCGCCCGGCCAGTAAGTGGCGGCCGCAGGAATTGATTTAAGAGGGCATCGAGGATCGCGGAGGAGGCGATATGATTTCATTACCATAGGAGGGGACCGGAGGAAGTGGTCTGCGGAGCCGCGGACGCTAATCGGGAAGAGGGGAGGCGGCAGAGGGGGCCGCGAGAGGAGAGGAAGTAATTCTGAAGGGAGAGAAGCTGTTTGGGTCGAGGGCGAGGGGACACGCGCTCAGGAGGAAGTGCTGGTTGTGGGGAAAAGGAGGGTGGCGAGGTGGTGACTGCGGCAGGAGGAAATCACCAGGAAAGTACTGATGAGGGGAGGGAGATTGGAATGGGGGACGGCAGCTGATTGGAAGGGCGAATGGACAGATGAATGCCAGGCTGAAGAGCTAGCTGCCTGGTGGACGTGGATGGAGAATGGATGGACACTGAGGCACTGTCTGAAGAATAGATGGACACTGAGGCACTGTTTGAAGAATAGATGGACACTGAGGCACTGTTTGAAGAATAGATGGACACTGAGGCACTGTTTGAAGAATAGATGGACACTGAGGCTCTGTTTGAAGAATAGATGGACACTGAGGCACTGTTTGAAGAATAGATGGACACTGAGGCACTGTTTGAAGAATAGATGGACACTGTGGCACTGTTTGAAGAATAGATGGACACTGAGGCACTGTTTGAAGAATAGATGGACACTGAGGCACTGTTTGAAGAATAGATGGACACTGAGGCACTGTTTGAAGAATAGATGGACACTGAGGCACTGTTTGAAGAATAGATGGACACTGAGGCACTGTTTGAAGAATAGATGGACACTGAGGCACTGTTTGAAGAATAGTTGGACACTGAGGCACTGTTTGAAGAATAGATGGACACTGAGGCACTGTTTGAAGAATAGATGGACACTGAGGCACTGTTTGAAGAATAGATGGACACTGAGGCACTGTTTGAAGAATAGTTGGACACTGAGGCACTGTTTGAAGAATAGATGGACACTGAGGCACTGTTTGGAAGAATAGGATGGACACTGAGGGGCACTGTTTGAAGAATAGGATGGACACCTGAGGCACTGTTTGAAGAATAGATGGACACTGAGGCACTGTTTGAAGAATAGATGGACACTGAGTGCATCTGTTTGAAGAATAGATGGACACTTGGAGGCACTGTTTGAAGAATAGATGGACACTGGAGGCACTGTTTGGAGAATAGGATGGACACTGAGGCACTATTTGAAGAATAGATGGACACTGAGGCACTGTTTGAAGGAATAGGATGGACACTGAGGCACTGTTTGAAGAATAGATGGACACTGAGGCACTGTTTGAAGAATAGATGGACACTGAGGCACTGTTTGAAGAATAGATGGACACTGAGGCACTTGTTTGAAGAATAGATGGACACTGAGGGCACTGTTTGAAGAATAGATGGACACTGGAGGCACTGTTTGAAGAATAGATGGACACTGAGGCACTGTTTGAAGAATAGATGGACACTGAGGCACTGTTTGAAGAATAGATGGACACTGAGGCACTGTTTGAAGAATAGATGGACACTGAGGCACTGTTTGAAGAATAGATGGACACTGAGGCACTGTTTGAAGAATAGATGGACACTGAGGCACTGTTTGAAGAATAGATGGACACTGAGGCACTATTTGAAGAATAGATGGACACTGAGGCACTGTTTGAAGAATAGATGGACACTGAGGCACTGTTTGAAGAATAGATGGACACTGAGGCACTGTTTGAAGAATAGATGGACACTGAGGCACTGTTTGAAGAATAGATGGACACTGAGGCACTGTTTGAAGAATAGATGGACACTGAGGCACTGTTTGAAGAATAGATGGACACTGAGGCACTGTTTGAAGAATAGATGGACACTGAGGCACTGTTTGAAGAATAGATGGACACTGAGGCACTGTTTGAAGAATAGATGGACACTGAGGCACTGTTTGAAGAATAGATGGACACTGAGGCACTGTTTGAAGATTAGATGGACACTGAGGCACTGTTTGAAGAATAGATGGACACTGAGGCACTGTTTGAAGAATAGATGGACACTGAGGCACTGTTTGAAGAATAGACGGACACTGAGGCACTGTTTGAAGAATAGATGGACACTGAGGCACTGTTTGAAGAATAGATGGACACTGAGGCACTGTTTGAAGAATAGATGGACACTGAGGCACTGTTTGAAGAATTGATGGACACTGAGGCACTGTTTGAAGAATAGATGGACACTGAGGCACTTTTTGAAGAATAGATGGACACTGAGGCACTGTTTGAAGAATAGATGGACACTGAGGCACTGTTTGAAGAATAGATGGACACTGAGGCACTGTTTGAAGAATAGATGGACACTGAGGCACTGTTTGAAGAATAGATGGACACAGAGGCACTGTTTGAAGAATAGATGGACACTGAGGCACTTTTTGAAGAATAGATGGACACTGAGGCACTGTTCATCTGACGAAAATGATGAATTTTGGCTTACAAGAAGGAGGTGAATGACATGGAACAGCACTAGAAAGAGGTGCCCCAAAAAGACGCAAAGTTCCGAGCGAAGGATACAGCAGTCGTGATGTGTCGTCGTTCTTCCTCCTCCTTCCATCTCCTTTAATCCTATCCCACATCTTCCCGCTGGCACATCCTTTCCTCAAAGCTCCCGTAACATTGTCTTCGCCCCAGCGCCACTCACTACGCACGTTTTCATATTATTTTATCGAACTCCCACACGCACTTTGAATATTAAACAGCTCTCATAATACCTCTCTACTCCCAACATAGTGCTTCACACTCCATTACTCCGCATCAGCATAGTTCCCCGACCTCTCACTTTTGCTCCTCCATGACCACAGACCCGAATATCAACACAGGGCGACGAAACAAAACTTTGGCCACGCACAGGAGGAGACGCCGTTGCCACAGTGCTGTCTTTCTCTCTGTCTGTCTGTCTTGTCGTGTCTGTTAGTCTGTCTTATATGTCTGTCTGTCTGTCTATCTCTTCTCTTCCTCCCCACCTCTCTCTCTCTCTGTCTCTCTCTCTCTTCTCTCTCTCTCTCTGTCTATCTGTCTCTCTCTCTCTCTCTCTCTCTCTCTCTCTCTCTCTCTCTCTCTCTCTCTCTCTCTCTCTCCCTCTCCCTCCCTCCTCCCTCCCTCCCTCCCTCCCTCCCTCTCTCCCTCCCTCCCTCCCTCCCTCCCTCTCCCTCTCCCTCCCCCCCCTCTCTCTTTCTCAACCTTCTCTTTCTTGTTTTCTCTCCTCTTCTCTCCCTTTTCTCCGTTCCTCCCTCCTTCCCCCCTCCCCCTTCTGCGTGACTTGTTATCGTATTATTGTCAGTTCCTCCGTCCTCTCCGCGTCTGCCCCTTCCTCTTCCTTCACAGCGCTAAAGGTTATCTCATGATTAATCTAACGTTGGACGAAACCCCATATGCAGTCGGGGGTTATTCCTTATTCCTCTCCCATTCTTGCTCATGCCGTTGCTCTGTTATCGTTCTCATCATTATTGCTACTACGGCTGCTACTAAAGCCACCGCCAGTGCTGCTGCTGTCGTCGTGCCCGCTGTCGTTTC
>NC_091569.1:2209370-2211870 GCF_042767895.1 Penaeus vannamei | reverse complement strand
AGGAGAGAAATGGGAAGGGGAGGAGGGAAAGGGGAAGGAGGTTGGGGAGAAGGGAAAAGGGATAGGGTGGAGGGAAAGGGGAAGGAGGGGGGGGAGAAGGGAAAGGGAGGAGAGAAGGGAAGGAGGAGGGGGAAGGGGGGTCAGGATTAGGGAAAGGGAAGAGGACAGAGTGAAGGGGGAAAGGGGATAGGGAGGAGGGAAGGGAAGGAAGTAGGGGTGGAGGGTAAGGTGGAAAAGGGAGAGGGCGGAGTGAAGGGGGAAGGGGGATAAGGAGGAGGGAAGGGGGATGGGCGAGAGCGAGGAGGGGAAGGGCAAGAGGGAAGAAGGAAAGGGGAAGAGTGAAAGGGGAAATGGGATAGGGAGGAAGGAGGGGAAGACGAAGGGGAAGGGGGTGGGGAAGGAGATAGGAGAAAGGGGAGAGGGAAAAGAGAGGGGAAAGGGCATGTGGAAGAGGGATAGGCATAGGGAAGTGGAAGAGAGAGAGAAGGGAAAGAGGAGAGAGGAATGAGACAGATGGGAAAGGAATGAGAGAGAAAGACAAAGAAAGAACGAAAAGGGAGAGGAATGGAAATGATTGGGAAAGGAAAGAGGAAGAAAAATAATGGTGAATAAAAAGACAGAGAAAAAAGGAAGAGAAAGAAATCGGAAAATGGAGGAATCAGAGGAGGAGAGGGGGAAGGGTGAGAAGGGAGTCCTGCCCTTAGCAAGTGGCATCCGGTGGCACTGTTTCACTTGGCACTTCGATGGAGAGGAGAAGGGGAGGTGACACGTCCCGAGATGACCAGATGGAAACTCCCACACTCTGGAGAGGGGGGGGGGCGGGCAGCGGAGGATGGGGTGTGGGGGGAAGGATGGAGAAGGAGGTGCCTTTGGAGGACCAGCTGTTAGCTTCCCGACAACCTGCGCGGACGCCTTTTCTTCCTTTCTTTCTTCTTCATCCTTGACCATTCCCTTTTTTCCCATTTTCTTTTAGAGGTGGTACACGTTCTTCTCATTTTCTGTTTGAAACCAGCATTTCTCTCTTTCTTTATCTCTCTCTCTCTCTCTCTCTCTCTCTCTCTCCTTCTCTCTCTCTCTCTCTCCTCCCATCCCTCCCTCCCTCCTTATCCTTCCTTCCCTCCTTCCCTCCCTTCTTCCTTCTCTCTCTCTCCCTCTCTCTGTCTCTTTCTTTCTCTCCTTATCCTTTCCTCCCTCTTAATCCCCTTCCACCTTATCCCTCCCTCCCTCCTTATCCCTCCTTCCTTCCTTATCCCACCCTCCCTCTCTCTCCCTCTCTCCCTCCCTCTCTCTCCCTCCTTCCTTCCCTCCTTCCTTCCTTCCCTCCCTACCCCTCCCTCCCTCCTTATGCCTCCCTCCTTCCCTCCTTATCCCTCATACCCCTCCCTCCCTCCTTCCCTCCCTCCCTCCCTTCCTTATCCCTCCCTCCCTCCTTAATCCCCCCTCCCTCCTGATCCTTCCCTCCCTCCCTCCTGATCCCTCTCTCCCTCCTTCCTTCCCTCCCTCCCTCCTTATCCCTCTCTCCCTCCCTCCTTATCCCTTCCTCCCTCCTTATGCCTCCCTCCCTCCCTCCTGATCCCTCCCTCCCTCCTTATCCCTTCCCTCCCTCCTTAATCCCCCCTTCCCCCTCTTTCTCTCACTCCCTCCCTCCTTCCTTCCCTCCTTCCCTCCTTATCCCTCCTTCCTTATCCCTCCCTCCCTCCTTCATCCCCCCTTCCACCTCTACCTCTCACTCCCTCCCTCCTCCATCCTCCCCTTCCACCTCTACCTCTCACTCCCTCCCTCCCTCCTTCATCCCCTCCTTCCACCTCTGTCTCTCACTCACAACGGCCACGCGAGGAAGCCCCAACAGCGGACGCGAAGTATTCCGGATACGGCTCGGTCATCCTACTTAAAAAATCGATTACATGGAAATTCCGATGCTTTTGCGCGGCTCCCGAGGAAAGGGAGATTCGCCCGTGCAATTAGCAGGGGGGGGGGGGGAGGCTCGCTGCGAGACCTGCCGCATATACTTTCGGTTTCATCTTTTATGTATCTACTTGTCTGTCTGTCTCTGTCTTTTTGTCTTTCTGTTTGTCTGTCTGTCTGTTTCTGTCTTTCTGTCTGTTTGTTTCTGTCTTTCTCTCTGTCTGTCTGTATGTCTCTGTCTTTCTGTTTGTCTGTCTGTTTGTCTCTGTCTTTCTGTCTGTCTGTCTCTGTCTTTCTGTCTGTCTGTCTCTGTCTTTCTGTCTGTCTGCCTGTCTGTCTCTGTCTTTCTGTCTGTCTGTCTCTGTCTTTCTGTCTGTCTGTCTCTGTCTGTCGATATATGTCTATCTAGCTATCTTTCTGTCTGTCTGTCTCTTTATCTATCGTTCTAGCTATCTATATCTGTATGTGTATCTATCTATATATCCATCTGTAAATATCTATCAGTCTATCTATCTGTCTATATCGTTATCTATGTTATCTATATCTATATCTACATCTATCTGTCAGTTTTTCTGTATATGTATTTCTCTGTCTA
>NC_091569.1:2199370-2201870 GCF_042767895.1 Penaeus vannamei | reverse complement strand
CCTATCTTTTCTTCACCTTTTCCTCCTCTTCTCCCCTCTGTTTTAATTCTTTATTCGACCTTTTCTTTGTAATTCTTGCTGTTTCTGTGCCTATTTTCATCATCATTATTATTACTGTTTTCGTTGTTGTTATTGTTGTCGCCATTGTCTTTATTGTTGCTATTATTATTATTAATGTTTTTGTTATGTTATTTTATATTGTTATCGTTGTTATTTTGTTATTGTTACTGTTATTATTATTATTATTTTTTCGATGATGATGATAATCATCATTATTGTTATTATTATTATTATTATCATTATTATATTAGCATTATTGCTATCATCATCATCATCATCATCATCATCATCTTCATTTTCATCATCATCATCATCATCATCATTTTTATAATTATCATTAGCATTATCAATATCATTATTATTATCGTTATGATTATCATAATTATCATTATTGTTGTTGTTGTCATTATCATTGAAGATGGATTCTAGGAGGTGTCTCATAATTTCAATAAATTTAATTTGTGCATTGTTTTTTCTGTTATTATTGTCATTGTTGTTATTATATGTGTGTGCGTGTGTATGCGTGCGTGTATGAACATCAGTTACCCCTCATCCCTCGTCCGCTGTCACCCCCCCCCTCATACCCTCCTTCCCGAAGTCGTCAGCCTCCCTTCTCCACTCTAATTAGTCCCCCCACCCCACCCCCTCCAGCTCAAAAAATTCACTTTCCCCCTTAACGTGCCGTTAGTGTTACTCTCTTTTCATTATGAACCACTTTAGCCTCATCGTCGTCCACTTCTTCGTCTTTTTTCTTCATGAACTCTCTCTTTCTCTCCCTTTCTGAGTGTGTGTGTGTGTGTGTGTGTGTGTGTGTGTGTGTGTGTGTGTGTGTGTGTGTGTGTTTGTGTGTGTGTGTGTATGTGTGTGTGTGTGTGTGAGTGTGTGTGTGTGTGTGTGTGTGTGTGTGTGTGTGTGTGTGTGTGTGTGTGTGTTTGTGCATGGATCTTTGTATGTATTTATGTGTGTGTTTGTTTATGTGTCTGTGTTGTATGTGTGTATGCAATTGTTATTCGTGTGTGGACCGAAGCATGTTTTTGTTAGATCATTGTTATTTGTTCCAAGAAGGATGACGTACTTGTGATTTTTTCACCAGTAATTATCACAGACTTGCAGTTTCATTCCTTTGGCTATAAATGTTTTTCACAGTCTATGGCAGTTGCGAAACATTGCCCACTGTTGTTTTTGTCTGCCAGCTCATTGACCACGCGACAGTTTATTTACAATCACGTTTATCTTTGCTTCTTCACTCAAACAGCAGAAATGTTTAGTTTTGTTTGATGTGGACAAAGTGCCAAATAACATGAGGATGAAGAAGTTGAAGAAGATGAGAATAGCAACAATCATATGAGGATATTTATAATGCACGTCGAATCCCTCGGTCCGAAATGAAACGGGCTCCACAAATTAGAAATAACGCATTAATTTGACGCAAATAACGGCGGCGGACAGCGTGGCAAGAATCTCGTTAGGAGATTATTCCAATTAAAATAATGACAAGTACTAACTGGAGAGAAAATCGTGTAATAAATTGGATTCCTCTCTTCTTTTCTCATATTCTCTCCTCCCCTCTCCTTCTTTTCGTGTTATTTGTTCTCTACCATTTTCCCCTCTTCTTGTTGTTTTCCTTTTCTTTTCTCCTCTTCGTGTTGCTCTTCCTCTCCTCTTTTACCTTCTTCATTGTGTTTCTCATTTCCTTTTCCTGCCTTTGTGTTTTCCTTTTTTTCACCCTCCCCCCTTCCTCTGACCTCGTTGTTTCCCCTTCTCCTCTTCTCGGCTTCTTTATATTCACTTCTTCCCCTTTTCGTGTTACTCCCCGATTCCTCACTTTCCTTGTCGTTTCCTTTTCCCTTTCCCCTTTCCCTCCTTTCGTGTTGGTTTCCCTCTCCCATTTTCCGCTCTTCGTGTTGTTTTAGTTTTTCACCTTTTCTATCCTTCGCGTTCTGTTCCCTTGTTGTCTTTCCCCTTTTCTTGTTGTTTCCTCTCTCTTCTTTTCCCCTCCAAATGTTGTTTTCCTATCCCTCTCTTCCCATCTTCGTGTTATTCTTTTCTCCGCTTTTCCCTCTCCTTGTCTTACCTTTCCTCCTGTCCCCTTCTCGTGTCTTTTTCTCTTCTTATTTTGTTTTACCTCCTCAGTTTTCCCTCTGGCTGTTCTCCTCTTACATTTTTTTCTGTGTGTGTTCTTTAGTGGGGGGGGGGGGGGGGGGGCTCCTTCCACAGTCCTTCTCTCTCCTTGTTTTTCTTCTAAGGGTTTTCTCCTTCTTCCTTTTCCCTCTGATCTTCCCCCTCTCTCCTTTGCTTTCTTTCCTTCCCCTCTCCTCAACTTTCTTTCCCTTTCCTCTCTTTTTTTTTCACCCACTTTTTGTTTTATCTTCTATGACTTCATATTTGCTCTGGTTTTCCATCTTTCATTCTTTCTCTTTTTTACTTTCTTGTGTCTCAT
>NC_091569.1:2184370-2189370 GCF_042767895.1 Penaeus vannamei | reverse complement strand
AATCTTTTAGCCTTTTCTGGAAGACTTATATGGGGAAGCGAAGAGATGCAAAGGCTATTTTTGTCTCTATAAATCTTTCGGATCTATATTTGCCTTACAAATTTCATCTATATATTATGGCCCACGATAGATCTCTAACTTTCGTACGTTACCGAATTCATAGTGGTATTTACAACTAGCGCTAGAATTCGGTATTATATATATATATAGTTTTTAGAAATGTAGATATATGGTATGAGATTGCTTAGTTTTTATGATACAGAATTTTAGGAAATAAGTAAAAGATTATTTTTCAGATGAAGAAACCTATACCGATCAATATCTTTTGAGTTTTTGTGTGTTTTATTATTTTCCTCTCTCTGCGTAATTTCTTATTCCTCCTTTTTGTTATTCCATTTCTTCCGATGTGGTTCTGAAAGAGGGTGAGAAAATAGGCGATAAAGATAGGTGTGAAGAGAAAGATTAATAAAAGAGAAAGACGTATCAAATAGGAATGGGCAAGATGAAAGAAAGAAAAGGACGTATGTGAAAAGAATTGCCCAAAGAAAAGCAAGAAAAGCAGGGAGTGAAAAGGGAAGGAGAAAGGTCAGGAGGAGCCGCGGCCGAGCCGAGGACCGGGGGAAGCTCCGGCCGCGGCCTTGCTCCTCACCGACGACCTTCAAGATGCGGAGAGACGTCTTAAGTGCTCTTCCCTTCAGTCAACTCAGGGTCCAATTTTGATCCCACTTTCCCTTCCCGAAATCCAATCACAGCCGCTGCGACTCGGCGGGAAATATTTAAAAGCAGGGGATCGAACCCTGCAATGGCTCAAGTCCGGAGGAGACCGAGGCTCTTGGCAGCGACGTCGGCGGATGGCCACTGATTCGATTAATATAGTACGCGTTTTAATATGCAGATTTATGCGCGGCTTAAACATTCCCTGCGCCGGATAGGCATTAAAGGAGATGAAGGACTTGTCGCGGAGATCCTTTCGGAATTGCACGAGCTTGAGAAGTCGCGGGTTTTGTGCCGCGAGCCTCGTTCCCGTTTCCGCCAAAGGTGATTCTCGGTATGTAAATTTCGGGGGACTCGGCGTTCGCTCCAGATTACGCAAGGGATTCCAGGATCCGTCTGTTGCACGCCTCCGAGTGCTTGCAGGAATCCCTTGCAACTTCAGACAGCAAGAGAAGTGTCTTCGGAATTAAGCGGACGTCGCGGAAGAGAGAGGAGGCGGGGAGAGAGAGAAGAAAGAGGGGGAGAGCGAGCGGGGGAGAGAGAAAGAGAAGGCGTCTCGAGAACGCCGCCGCCGTTCCTCATAATCATAAATCGCGCGACAAGAAGGGAGTAAAATCGTCCCATTGTGTGATGGCCGACGAAGATTGTTATGTCAGGAGAAGCGTTCGGAGGCATTTTGGGCCTCCTCTTGAGCGGCGGAGTGGCAATGATCCCGCCGAAGATCATTGGGAATAGGACTTACTCGACTTAGCTGAATAGTTGTTGAAGGAGCATCATCTTCGGGAACGGCTTACCTCTCTTGGCAGGGGGACGGAGGGGGAGGGAGAGGGAGAGTGAAAGATAAGAAGGAAGGAAGGAGGGGGAAAGGACTGCCTCTCTTGGCAGGGAGAGGGAGGGAGAGAGCAAGAGTGAAAGATAAGAAGGAAGGAAGGAGGGGGAGGGGGCTTACCTCTCTTGGCAGGGAAGGGGAGAAGGAGGGAGAGTAAGAAAGGGAGAGAGAGAGAGAGAGCAAGAGTGAAAGATAAGAAGGAAGGAAGGAGGGGGAAGGACTGCCTCTCTTGGTAGGGAGAGGGAGAGAGGGAGGGGGAGTAAGAAAGGGAGAGGGAGAGAGCAAGAATGAAAGATAAGGAAGGAAGGAGGGGAGAAGGATTACCTCTCATGGCAGGGAGATGAAGAGGGAGGGAGAGTAAGAAAGGGAGAGGGGAGAGGGGAAAGAGCAAGAGCAAGGGGGAGGGGGAGTAAGAAAGAGAGAGGGGAGAGGGAGTGTAAGAGACAGAGAGAGGGAGATAAAGGGAGGGATAGGAGAAAGAGCAAGAGTGAAAGATAAGAATAAAGGAAAAGGAAAAGGAGAAGAGAAGAGGAGACGAGTTTTCGAACGCGGTTGTAGAAGGAACCTCTCAGTATCGACGGATTAAGGGAGATGGGGTTTGTGTTGATGGGAAAATCGAGGGAGAGTTATCACTTAGGGAGAAAACGTATAACTCAAGGTGTTATCCCGTTGGCGAAGAGTCAAGGAAAGGGAGGAATGCTCTGTGACCGCAACTTCATACCCTTTTAAGCGTTGCGAGAATGATTGCATCGTGCAGATACAAAATCGGAGAGAAAATGTATATTGAGAGACAAGAAAAAAAAAAAAATATCTGAGGCAAAAGCGGGAAGAAAGAGAATAGAATGATATTTGAAACGGAGAGAGAGAGATTTTGGGAAATGTTCGATTATTCGTCGATTCTTCTTAATTTAACTTTTCGTTGTTAATTGTTTCATTGATGTCAATATGATCGAACTATGTAAGTCAACCCAGGGTGTGACAGAAACCTGTCTTTCGAATACGCAGCGAGTAAAAAAAAAAAGGTCACCGATAATTTGTGTAAAGAGAGAAATACATTCGTTAGCAGAGAACGTGTTATCACATTGATTTTTTTTTCTTTTTTTCTTTTTTTTTGAGATGTTCGCCACTCAGATACGTAATTAGCAGCTTTTTTCCTCCATGCAAGCCTGCAACCGTGCACTGCTGTTGATGCCCTCGGGCTGTTCATGCGATGGGAGAGCGAGTAAAGGAGGAGTAAGGAAAATATGATAATTAGGGGGATGTGAAGGAAGAGAAGAAAAGACGGTGATAAGGATGTAGAGGATTTAAATGCAACTGATGAAAGCGATTATAATGACGATATTCTAAAACGAATATATTAATATTTTTTTATGCTGGAACTAATTTATTTCTTTCCCTTTCTCTTTTCGCAAAAGTTGTCAATAGAATCCTGCCTTTGTTTACGTAAGCGAATATCGTCTAGATTTCCATATATGGTTAACAGTCGTGCCAGATCTGTTCATCACAAACTGGACCAGATCGCCATTCTATTTCTATATCTATTTCGGTTTGTTTCTATATCTATTTCTTTATCTATTTCGGTTTGTTTCTATATCTATTTCTATATCTATTTCGCTTTGTTTCTATATCTATTTCTATATCTATTTCGCTTTGTTTCTATATCTATTTCTATATCTATTTCGGTTTGTTTCTATATCTATTTCGGTTTGTCGTTACCTGCCCCAACCTCCGCGATGTCAGGCATTAGCATATCACACACCAAATATAGACACACGTGGCATACATTTTAATCGAATTTGTAATTAGAACGAACGATTTGGGGAACTCGCGCTGTGAATAAAACATTCATCTGTGCACTTTCCATTAATAAATAGCGAACGTTCTGCGTATCCGTACTTTTTTTTTTTTTCTTTCTTTCTTTTTTTTTTTTTTTTTTTTTTTACTGATTAATCAAGAATGTTTGGGATTTGCTTTCCCCGTCATTCGCTGAGTAAAGGGGAAGAGAGGCAGAGAAAGAGAAAACTGAGAAGTTCGGAAATACATGAATACGTGAACTGTGTGCGATCGACAAGATGACCTGCAATAGGAAAGCACTGCGGTAGGTCATTCTTGCAGCTGGAAGAGGAAGGAGGAGGAATAGGAAAAGGAGGAGGAGGGAGGAGGAGGAGGAGGATGCGGAGAGGGAGGAGGAGGAAGAGGGAAAGGAGGGGGTGTGAAGGAAGAAGAAAGGAGGAGGGGGTGTGAAGGGTGAAGGAAGAGTTTGGAGGAGGAAGGAGGATTAAGAAGAGGGAGGAGGGGTGTGAAGGAAGAGGAAAGGAGGAGAAGGAGGGGATTAAGAAGAAGAAAAGGAGGAGGGGGGTGTGAAGGAAGAGTTTGGAGGAGAAGGAGGATTAAGAAGAGGAGGAGGGGGATGTGAAGGAGGAAGGAGGAGGAAAAGGAGGAGGGGGTGAAGAGAAGGGGGATGTGGAGGAGGAGGAGGATTAAGGGAAGAGGAGGTATAGGAGTTTGGAGGAGAGGAGGATTAAGAAGAGGAGGAGGGGATGTGAAGGAAGAGGAAAGGAGGAGGGAGATGTGAAGGAAGAGTTTGGAGGAGGAGGATGTGAAGGAAGAGGAGGAGGGGGGATGTGAAGGAAGAGGGAAAGGAGGAGGGGGTGTGAAAGAAGAGGAAAAGGAGGAGGGGGGGAGGAGGAGGGGGTGTGAAGGAAGAGGAAAAGGAGGAGGGGGTGTGAAGGAAGAGGAAAAGAAGAGGAGGGTGTGAGGGAAGAGTTTGGAGGAAGACGAAAAGAAGGAGGGAGATGTGAAGGAAGAGGAAAAGGAGGAGGAGAAGGAGAACGAGGAAGAGAAGAGGGAGGAAGAGAAAGAAATGAAAGGAGGAGGAGAAATATGAGACGAAGGACGTGGGCGAGGACGAAGTCGAGGAGGAAGAGAAAGAGGAGAAATTTAAAAATAGAGATGGCAAAAAGGAAAGAAGTGGATACGAATGAATTTTGCTATTAGTCCGATAACGAGACATTCTTAGAATAGTCTGAATGTTTTATGTAGTGTATATATATATATATATATATATATATATATATATATATATATATATATATATATATATATATATATATATGTGTGTGTGTGTGTGTGTGTGTGTGTGTGTGTGTGTGTGTGTGTGTGTGTGTGTGTGTGTGTTTATGTATATGCATTTATATATATATATATATATATATATATATATATATATATATATATATATATATACATATATAACACACACACACATATATATATATATATATATATATATATATATATATATATATATATATATATACATATATATATACATATATATATATATATACATATATATGTTATATATGTATATATATATATATATATACACACACACACACACACACACACACACACACACACACACACACACACACACACACACACACACACACAC
>NC_091569.1:2174370-2176870 GCF_042767895.1 Penaeus vannamei | reverse complement strand
CATACGCACACGCGGATACACTCATTTTTTTTCCCACGTACCATCCCGTTTCAGATCTCCGCCGAGCACTGCCGCTCCGAAATGTCTCTTTGCATAACCGCCATGACGCTGGAATTTAACAGTCCTCGGCGCATCGATAATTCAAACAATTCCCCTCAAACGTCACGGCCCCGAAGCGGTGTCCGGCCGGCGCTGCTGAAGCCACGAGATAGTTGCTGCACTTGGACCGGAATGTTCCCGAAGGAATTCATCCCTCGCGCAACCGTTGGCGATCCTCCGTTGTTCCGTTGTTCCGTTCCGTTGCTCCGTTCCGCCCTCCCTTCACTGCTCCTGTCCTCCGCTCCTCGGCTCCGCTCTCCCTTCGCTGCTCCTGTCCTCCGTCCCTCCGCTCCGCCCTCCCTTCTCTGCTCCTGTTCTCCGTCCCTCCGCTCCGCCCTCCCTTCGCTGCTCCTGTACTCCGTTCCTCCGCTCCGCCCTCCCTTCGTTGCTCCTGTCCTCCGTCCCTCCGCTCCGCCCTCTCTTCGCTGCTCCTGTCCTCCGTCCCTCCGCTCCTCCCTCCCTTCGCTGCTCCTGTCCTCCGTCCCTCCGCTCCTCCCTCCCTTCGCTGCTCCTGTCCTCCGTCCCTCCGCTCCGCCCTCCCTTCGCTGCTCCTGTCCTCCGTCCCTCCGCTCCGCCCTCCCTTCGCTGCTCCTGTCCTCCGTCCCTCCCTCCCTCCCTCCCTTCGCTGCTCCTGTCCTCCGTCCCTCCGCTCCTCCCTCCCTTCGCTGCTCCCTGTCCTCCGTCCCTCCCTCCCTCCCTCCCTTCGCTGCTCCTGTCCTCCGTCCCTCCGCTCCTCCCTCCCTTCGCTGCTCCTGTCCTCCGTCCCTCCGCTCCCTCCCTCCCTTCGCTGCTCCTGTCCTCCGTCCCTCCGCTCCGCCCTCCCCTTCGCTGCTCCTGTCCTCCGTCCCTCCGCTCCTCCCTCCCTTCGCTGCTCCTGTCCTCCGTCCCTCCGCTCCCTCCCTCCCTTCGCTGCTCCTGTCCTCCGTCCCTCCGCTCCGCCCTCCCTTCGCTGCTCCTGTCCTCCGTCCCTCCGCTCCTCCCTCCCTTCGCTGCTCCTGTCCTCCGTCCCTCCGCTCCCTCCCTCCCTTCACTGCTCCTGTCCTCCGCTCCTCCGGCTCCCGCTCTCCCTTCGCTGCTCCTGTCCTCCGTCCCTCCGCTCCGCCCTCCCTTCTCTGCTCCCTGTTCTCCGTCCCTCCGCTCCGCCCTCCCTTCGCTGCTCCTGTACTCCGTCCCTCCCGCTCCCGCCCTCCCTTCGCTGCTCCTGTCCTCCGTCCCTCCGCTCCGCCCTCCCTTCGCTGCTCCCTGTCCTCCGTCCCTCCGCTCCTCCCTCCCTTCGCTGCTCCTGTCCTCCGTCCCTCCCTCCCTCCCTCCCTTCGCTGCTCCTGTCCTCCGTCCCTCCGCTCCGCCCTCCCTTCGCTGCTCCTGTCCTCCGTCCCTCCGCTCCTCCCTCCCTTCGCTGCTTCTGTCCTCCGTCCCTCCCTCCCTCCCTCCCTTCACTGCTCCTGTCCTCCGCTCCTCGGCTCCGCTCTCCCTTCGCTGCTCCTGTCCTCCGTCCCTCCGCTCCGCCCTCCCTTCTCTGCTCCTGTTCTCCGTCCCTCCGCTCCGCCCTCCCTTCGCTGCTCCTGTACTCCGTCCCTCCGCTCCGCCCTCCCTTCGCTGCTCCTGTCCTCCGTCCCTCCGCTCCGCCCTCCCTTCGCTGCTCCTGTCCTCCGTCCCTCCGCTCCTCCCTCCCTTCGCTGCTCCTGTCCTCCGTCCCTCCGCTCCTCCCTCCCTTCGCTGCTCCTGTCCTCCGTCCCTCCGCTCCTCCCTCCCTTCGCTGCTCCTGTCCTCCGTCTCTCCGCTCCCCGCTCCCTTCGCTGCTCCTGTCCTCCGTCCCTCCGTTCCCTCCCT
This sequence comes from Penaeus vannamei, assembly GCF_042767895.1. Lineage (NCBI taxonomy): Eukaryota > Metazoa > Arthropoda > Malacostraca > Decapoda > Penaeidae > Penaeus > Penaeus vannamei. The sequence goes on along the minus strand of NC_091569.1, from coordinate 2,174,941 downwards.
CCCTTCGCTGCTCCTGTTCTCCGTCCCTCCGCTCCCCGCTCCCTTCGCTGCTCCTGTCCTCCGTCCCTCCGCTCCTCCCTCCCTTCGCTGCTCCTGTCCTCCGTCCCTCCGCTCCTCCCTCCCTTCGCCGCTCCTGTTCTCCGTCCCCCGCTCCTCCCTCCCTTCGCTGCTCCTGTCCTCCGTCCCTCCGCTCCTCCCTCCCTTCGCTGCTCCTGTCCTCCCTTCGCTGCTCCTGTCCTCCGTCCCTCCGTTCCTCCCTCCCTTCGCTGCTCCTGTCCTCCGTCCCTCCGCTCCGCCCTCCCTTCGCTGCTCCTGTCCTCCGTCCCTCCCTCCCTCCCTCCCTTCGCTGCTCCTGTCCTCCCCCCCCCGCTCCTCCCCCCCTTCGCTCCTTCTGTCCTCCCTCCCTCCCCTCCGCCCTCCCTTCGCTGCTCCTGTTCTCCGTCCCTACGCTCCGCCCTCCCTTCGCTGCTCCTGTCCTCCGTCCCTCCCTCCGCCTCCCTTCGCTGCTCCCTGTCCTCCGTCCCTGCTCCTCCTCCCTTCGCTGCTCCTGTCCTCCGTCCCTCCTCCCTCC
>NC_091569.1:2149370-2161870 GCF_042767895.1 Penaeus vannamei | reverse complement strand
TTCCCCTTATACAACGCTTCTTACTAACTACCCCTCCCTGTCCTATACTCCCCCACCCCCTCCTCACCCCATGCGACCATCCCGACCCCCTCTCCTCTTTCCCCCTCCTTCCTCCTCCTCTTCTTTCACCCCTCCTTCCTCCCCCTCACACCCTTTGTACATTTTATCACCCTTCCCCCCCCTTCCCCTCTCTTTCTCCTCTCCCCTCCCCCCCCCCCGTCTCCTACCCCTTGCCCAGCCTCGTCACTGGGTTTCATTACGATAATCTGACAATAGCCGGGCCTTTAGCTTACCCCCGAATGGTATCAAAGTCCGAAAGCAAGCGGCCAGGCTCACCGGCTGACCTTTTTTTCAACTCCCACGACCAGCCTTCCCGCCGCCGCCGCCCAGACCCCTCGTTCTCGTGAGGGGAGAAGTGGGGGGGGGTAGGAGGGGAGAAGGAGAGGGGAGGGAGGAGGGAAGGAGGGGAGAGGAGGGGAGAAGGAGAGAGGAGGACGGAAGGGGAGAAAGGGATAGGAGGGGAGAAGGAGAGACGAGGACGGAAGAGAACGGAAGGGGAGAAGGGGAGAGGAGGGGAGAGGAGGGGAGAAGGAGAGACGAGGACGGAAGAGAACGGAAGGGGAGAAGGGGAGAGGAGGGAAGGAGAGACGAGGACGGAAGGGGGGCGGGAGAGAGGAGGACGGAAGAGAACGGAAGGGGAGAAGGGGAGATGGGCGGAAGGGAGAGGACAAAGGGGGAGAAGTGGACAGAGGGAGTTGTGAGGAATGAGGGATGAAAGGGGGTGACTAAAAGGGGAGAGGAAAAGAAAGGCTAAATAGAGGAAGGAAGGAAGGAAGGAGGGAGGGAAGGGGAAGAGGGGGAGGAATGAAGACTTTGAATGGTTAAGGAGAGGGGAGAGAGGGGGAGAAAAAGGGAGAATAGAGAATTTAAGGAGAGGGAGAGAAGAGAGAAATGTAGGAGGGGGAGAGAAGAGGGAGAGGAGAGCGGAGCGAAGATTAGGGAGAGAAAAGGGAGAGGAGAGTAAAATTAGGAAGAAAGAGAAAAGCAGGAAAAGAGAGTGAAGTGGAGGTTCGGGAGAGTAGAATGAAGGAGAGCGAGAAAAGAAGGAGAGGAGAGATTAAGAGGAGAATGGAGAAAGAAGGAGATGGGAAACTGACCGAAAATTATAAAAATGATGACTAAGGGGAAGGGGAATGGGAGGACGGGAGAGAATAAGAGCGAGAGAGTGAAAGGAAAATGGGAAAGACTAAAAGGAAAGAAGAGAAAGAAATATCAGAGAAAGAACTATGAGAAAGAGAAAGGGAGTAAGATCCAACAGAATATTCTTAGGCGATAGATAGATAGAGATAAAGAGAGAGAGAGAGAGAGAGAGAAAGAGAAAGGGAGCGAAAATAGAGAAGCAGGAGGTGAAGAAGAATAAGGAGACCGAAAAGAAAACAAGAAAAAAGAGAAGATTAAGAGGAAAAACAGAAAGAGAGAAAAAAAAGAGAGAGGGAGACAGAAACGAGAAACAGAAGCAGAGCAGGAGTTTCCCAGCCTCTCCGCCAGAGGGCCGAGCAACATCTTCCAAGAGATTTTATTCCTCTCGCGTTTGCTCGGGCTGTCGTGTGCTGACTGACGCATTGTCTCGGAAATTCCTTCAAAAGTTCTCATTGAATTCATTTTTGGACTCGCTGGAAATGTCATACAGTGTTAAACACACCACCGGCTGTTGTTATCGTTGTAGTTCACACTCTGGTTCCTCTATTTCGATGTTATTTCACTGGTATTATTTCTGTTCCTTTTGTGGGTATGTTTATCATTGTGGATATCGCTTTAGTTCTTAGCACTGTTCATATTTCTTTCATAATTATTAGGAGTATTACAATTTTCATTTTGGTACAGTTGTTATTATCGTCATTAGTACTTTTTTATTATAGAATGTTAATTAATGTTATTGTTTTAATTAATCGTATTCTTACTTTTATTATCATCATCAGATAGGGGTCAGAGATGTGTGATTCATGTGTATGTGTGAATGTACATTTATATACACATCTATATCTGTGTGTGTGTGTGTGTGTGTGTGTGTGTGTGTGTGTGTGTGTGTGTGTGTGTGTGTGTGTGTGTGTGTGTGTGTGTGTGTGTGTGTGTGTGTGTATGTATGTGTGTGTGTATGTATGTATCCAGTGTGTATATATAGACATACAAACGTATATGTAAAAACTCTATCACACAAGCACTTTTTCCGTCAATTTTGGCGTTTCCGTCTGAAGATGAGGCTTTCCGCAAGTACCGTTTGCAAACAGAACAGCTCCCAAACGAAGATGGTTACGACTGTTACCGTCTGACTAAACTAATTTCTATCTGGATCTTGTAGTAAGTAGGATATATACAGCTAGAATGTTTGTTTATTTTACTTTTTATTTTTTTATTATTGATGAACTAAATAGAATAAGTGAGTGTAAACATAAGCTAATATTTTAGAACATTCGTTTATATATAATATACATGATCATATTTCTTCCAAATAAAGCGATATGTATTAAAATGTTCTTGTGATTCCCGGGACCTGTTTCTTTACAAGGGCAATGTTCCCTGCCCTCGTAGCGTGACAAGGCCAGTCCATTTCCACACGAAAAGTTCATACGGAAACGCAAAAAAAAAAAAACTGACGGAAGAAGTGCCAGTGCCAGGTCGGGCCTTAATGTTATCCTAATATCAATTTCGTCAAAGGAATTGTGTTCTTGAGCTGCGGTATTTGAACAAACTGCTTCGAAGCCCCATTTCGAAACGAAATGTTTTCCGAGAACACGAAGAGGTTTCCCAAGACAAGGATTTCCTTTTAATTTTTTCTCTTTTCAACATGGCACGGCGCCCTGAGATATTGTGCGACATAGTAGGAGGATCGCTAATTTTCTTGGTCACTTGGGAAACATTTAGGCAGTTATTCTAGCTGTTTGTGCGTGTTTGTGAGGGTGTTAATGTCAGTTTAAGTATAAATACAAATGTATGTGTATATATATATATATATATATATATATATATATATATATATATATATATATATATATATATATATAAATATGTGTATTTGTGTGTATCTATGTATCTATGTATGTATGCATGTATGCCTATATGCATGCGCGCACATACACACACACACACACACACACACACACACACACACACACACACACACACACACACACACACACACACACACACACATATATATATATATATATATATATATATATATATATATATATATAAACACATATAAATATTTATTTTGTGCGTGCATGCTCCTTATACATATTTTCAAATGACGGTGATATTTCTTGTTGCTTGTGCTAACAAATCAAAATCCAAAATATTCACCGATATCAATCTCTTTCTTTTGTACATTTCTTATTCATCAATAATAAAAAAACAAACACATTTGTCACTATATTCAGTCATTGCTGTAAAGTGAAAACAAAAACCTTTATGCTTTTCGTCCACGAATGTTTACACCAGTGAACACAAAAGCGTTTGCAATGTGCAGTTGCCAGTTACTTCATTGCACTGAATGTTAATCTATAAATAATGAATGTTAATCTATGAATCTATAAAGTATATATGCATAATTATTATTGCAATTGCTCTTGCTTTCTTTGTTGTCAGTTATGCAATTTTTGTCCATATGGTTGCTGTTACAAAGATTTTATGATTATTATTATATTTATCATTTTTGATATGAACGTATCAATTTATCACCATATCACCATCAATTTAACATCATATCACTATCAATATATCGCCATATCACCAATTTATCACCATATGACCATCAATTATTTCACAATTTCACAATCAATTTATCACTATATCACCATCCATTTCTCATCATAACACCAATCACCATTTCACCATCAATTTATCACCATATCATCCATTCGTCAGCACCACCACCACACCACAGAACCATCATTAATTTAGTTTTTACATTTAAAAGATATTATATTGGTATCAGCAGCAATACCATCGTCACGATCAATATCTTTATACACGAAATCAATACTAATAAACTCCGGACAGCGAATAGTTTATTGCAGTTAAAATCTTAAAATACACATTCCTTACCTTTAATCCGAAGTGAATGACACTGTAACGGCTGTGATTTACATTTCGGTGGTTCTCTTTGGTCCCACAACGGTGTCTGTGAATCTTCTAGGACTGTTCCGCTGTTCGATTGGGTAGTTATTGTTATAAATTACTGTCGGTGGCAGTTGTGTTAATGTTAATGCTAATATTGTTATTGATGTTGTCATTGTAGTCGGTATTTTTTTTAATATTCATTTACTATTGTGTTCATGATCATCATTAATGACATTGTTTCAGCTTTTAGTGCTATAGTTTTTACCCCCCCCCCCCTCAGGAGGTTATGTTCTTGGTTGTGTTAGTTGGTTTGTTGGTTGACAGGATAGCTCAAAAAGCTATGAACAGATTTTTATCATTTTTTATAAGGTGTTCCGTTTCCTAATTTAGATTCCATTAGATTTTGGTGGTGATCCGGATCCAGGAATATTTCAAATGACTGCACTAGTTACACCTATTGCCTTGCCAATAGGTGTAGCTATAATTATCGTTATCTGTATCACCTCCGCCAAGAAGGCTATGTTTACGGACGTCACCAGTGTCCTTGAGAAATGTGATTTTAATGTAATTCTCTATGTGTATATATCTTTATTGCATCAGTGACCCCATTGTCTTGGCGGAGGTATGCGCTCTCTGAGTGCCTCTAGTATTTTATCTTTATTATCTTACTTATTATTGGCAAAATGCAGTGGCTAATAAAAGCATTGCTATTTCCACCGCCAGTATTGCAATTGTTTATTCTTGCAAACTGCCGGTTATCGGTCCCTCGTTGAATTCCTCGACGCCAACCCTTGCGAAGTCGAGGCCAAGGCGTGAGTGGGCGGCGCGGGGTCGAGGGCGTCCTCGGCCGAGAAAGTCTGAATTATTGAGGGGCAACCTGACATATTTTCTGCATTATAATTCGGCGCCGAAGTCGATACGCGAAATGTGAGTAAATACTTGCAAGTCAGTCTCGGTTAGTGCTTGTGCTGATTCACGGTCGGTATTGAAATGAATACGAATTTGCGGGAGTTTGGTGGTAATGAATCACGCAGAATATGGCGCCGCACTTTTCCGTGGGTGTGATTTAAGGTCGCGAGTTTCAGATCTTCATTTCGCCGTCTGAACCGATCGACCGAAGCCATAACCTGCAGAGAATCACGTTTCGCAATGACATGTTGATATCATCTTGCAAACCCCTTTGTATATAGTAAGGAATGAAAGAGACGCCACTTACACAGCAAGGCATGAAAATACATATTGAAAATACAGAGAAATGAATAATGTAAATTGTGAAAGTTGAAATAGCATGTCGTTTTATGTCTGCATTCGACAACATGATCGCATACATACGCCAGTGGCTGTCAACTCCAATATTACTCAGATGATATTAGACTTAATCAAGGAATTATAGTTGATTAATGAGGATGACGAATACATTAATAGTGATGCTAAGTATGACGATATTAATAATTCTGATGTTAATGATACTAAAGAGAACGTAATGATGATGATATGAATAACGAAATGTTCCTGGTAATAACGTCAAGTAAGAGAAAATAGATAAGACTAATAGAGAGGTAATATTGAATTAACTGATAACCGGATAAAGAAAAATATGAAATGATAACAGACAAATAAAGTGTAAAATTGAACGACAACGATCGAGACCAAGTTTCAGAATACTTCATTAAAAATTATTACATACTGAAGTGGACTTTATCCTTCCTATCAGGTTACAAAAATATAATGATGAAGATGCTAATAATACTGATCGGGATTAAAGATTATATTAATAGTGAAAGGAATGGAAAAGATGATAATGATTATTTTGATAATGATAACGGAAATTATAATAAGGATGATAGTGATGATGATGCAGAGGATGAATAGTGATAATAATAAAGATGATAATGACAATCATAAAATAGTGATAAAGATAATGTTAATAAAAATAATAATGCTTATGATAATCATAATGATAATGATAACAATAATAGTAATGTTGATAATAATAATGATTATAAGGATAATTATTAATATTATCATCAGATTCATAATCAGCATTATTTTTTTATTACTATTATTATTATGATCATGATGACCATGCTGATAATAATGATAAGATATGATAATAACAATAGTGCAACAAAATATGATAATAACAATAGTGCAACAAAATATGATAACAACAATAGTGCAAAAAATATGATAATAACAATAGTGCAACAAAATATGATAATAACAATAGTGCAACAAAATATGATAATAACAATAGTGCCACAAAATATGATAATAACAATAGTGCCACAAAACGATAAGCAATTAAGATATTTTTAGCAACAAGGAATGAATTCACTCGCGAACGAAAAAAAAAAAAAATCAATAGTATTTTTTATACTTCAATAAAATGCGATGAAATAGTTTGGTCAGTCGATTATATTAATTTTGAAGATTTTTTTTTTTCTTTTTTTCTTTTATGGATGAATATGTAGAAAAAAAATGGATCGTTTACTAACATCAAGGTAAACTGTTTTTTTTTTGTTTTTTTTTAATTATTAAAATCACGAAAGCACTATTCATTTGCAATGGAAATATGTATATGATTTTGGGGAAAGCTGTAGATAATGATGATGGTGATGGTGGTGGTGATAATGATGATTGATGATGATGATTGATAATTGATGATGATGATTGATGATGATTGATAATTGATGATGATGATGATGATGATTGATGAGGATGATGATGATTGATGATGATGATGATTGATGATGATGATGATGATTGATGATGATTATGATTATTATAGCAAAAGTAATACTTATAATAATAATAAGAATTACAATAACAAAAACAATGATGATAACAGTAACAAGAAGAACAATAACAAACAAAAAGCAAATTTCGCAGATTTCACTGTTGTTGAATGTTGTTTGAAAAGATCGGTTTTAGTATGTCTCTTAATATATGAGCCATCAAACATCTCTTTCCATAGAACGGATTGTTGTCTGTTGTTCATGCTAAATATACAACACTTGTACTAATCCAACAACTATTTTCGTTTTTTTTTTTTTTTTTTTTTTAATAAAACCGAAGCGTGTAGTTTGTGTTCATGTACATTTTTGGTGAAGCATTGGTTTCGCTGGTATGTGTGTGGATGTATGCTTACATGAATGTGTGTGTGCGGATACGCGTATGCTATTGTGTGTGTGCATGCAATATCTCCATCAACTCCACAAATGCTATCGGGTGTTCGTAAAAAATTCCAGAGCACAACGAACATCGCCGCCGTAACGCGACGGAAGAAGAGCATTTACGTCAAAACGCGGTGATGTCTGAATAGGCGCTACGGCGAGTTGCGAATGGGGATGATAAGGAACAGGGCGGTGTATATGTTGGTCCTCTTTGATAATCCTATCGATTTAACGACCACAGGCTACCCTCGTGTCCGCTCGTTTGCACTGTGTGAACGTTGCAAATATTTGCGTTTTGTTCGAGCCGCCATTCTGATAGCTTCAAAATGGCTATGTATATATCGTGTATTGCAATACAAGGGTAGCATCATTGCAGGTTTTCTGCTGTTTGTGACGCGTACATTTTTAGGCTTCTTGCATTACTAACTATACAATTCGTAAACAGAATGTGACGCAGCCACAGTACGAACAGAATAACAAATAGTACCGTTTGATATCCATCGGAATTCCACTTTGGACGAAGCAAAACGCGGAAGAGATACATTTCGGTTGTGTGTGTCGTCCGAGGAGGAGGTCATGGTGCATTCGAAACGTCACGATTAATGCTGTTCGTATTGCGTCTTTAATCCATGTAATGTGTTTGTGCTCTCTGTCCACATTTCATTATTTTATATGTTGCGTAATACAAACATTGGTTTATATCACCTCTGACGAGTTGTCATTTTCGAGAAATATCCGCAAGTGAGAATGCAAAGGCCATCAAACTGACACGTGTACCTACTTACCATTTCACTCCCGAGAATAAGGGATCTCGGTAATGTGATTATTGGCTTGGGTAGACATTGTTCAACTCCTGCGGCTCTTCCCTCGGTGTCATGTAACACCATAAAACGCAAAAGACGCATGAGATGGCAGACTCAGACAGAAACGGAAGCCGAAGGACCACCTCGAACACCAAGGGTCTTAAGCATGAGGAAGTGACGCCGTGACAGAGGGAGAAATCAAGAAATTATAGATACGAATCTATTGTCTTGGTAATAAGGACTCGTCAATACTAATAAGAAGAACTAAAGCTTTGATTATGATTCAGAAATGCAATAAATACTCAAAAGAAGAATGGTATTGAATTAGAACATAAAACTGAAATTATTTAAAAAATATATGAAAACACTAACAGCATAATAGCTAGAAAAAAAAATAATGAATTAAAAAATACGCCATAACGACCCCCAAAAAATAACATACCGAAGTTCCCCCAAAATCCACACAAGAAAAAACAAAAAACAACAAAAAGATTTTTTTTTAAACGCTACAACGTCGACAGAAATAGCGACGTGGTCTTCGCTGATTCTCGCAGGTGATTCCAGCCAGACCGAGAGCCCCAGGGAGTCCGTGGCACTGGGGACGGCACTAATTGGGTGTTGGTGAATGCTGTTCAGTTTTCAGCACAGCATCGCCTCCCTTGTTAAAACTGCTAACGCTTTGATGTGTGTCATATAATACTTGATTTGCTAATGGAATATTTATTCATGGAGAAGCTCGAAAATTCTCTTGAGTTATTTTATCGGATTCATTATCAGACGGAGGATATGTTGTGTCTTATAGAATGTGTATCTGTGTTTGGATCGATGTCCTTGGAGGTCGCTACTGATTTTATTGAGAAATAAAGTGTTATGAGAGAAATTGTCATATCCGAGTTAAATATCCGGTTTCCCTGGGTTATTCTTTGGATATCTGAAACTTAATAAATAAAGAAAGGATCTCATTATTAACTTTCTAGTTTTCACGTTACACGCATCCTTCAATTTTTTCTATTTTTTCTATTTTTTCCATGTCTAATAAGATGTCTAATAATAATAATTTTTCTATATTTTCTATTTTTTCCATGTCTAATAAGATGTCTAATAATAATAATTTTTCTATATTTTCTATTTTTTCCATGTCTAATAAGTTTCTCTTTTGTTCTTCCAGGTAAACTTGGGGCTTTTGCGTCTGGATTCCTGAAATCGATCGACGGGCGAGGTAGGGCGAGCAGCTGAAGAATTTGGATCTTTCTATTCTTATGAATATGTGTGTGTGTGTGTGGGGGGGGGGGGTTGTGTGTGTGTGTGGGCGGGGTGTTGTGTGTGTGTGTGTGTGTGTGTGTGTGTGTGTGTGTGTGTGTGTGTGTGTGTGTGTGTGTGTGTGTGTGTGTGTGTGTGTGTGTGTGTGCACCAATATCCACATATTGTTTTATTCACAGTGTAAGCAAATGTGTGTATATGACGCAAATTATACTGCGTGTATACTTGGTTTTGGGTACACGTGAAAGCGCCCGTGTGCGTCCTGGACACTAATCACGTTACTAAGATCCAATCACCCAATCAGGCACGATTCGGATAGTTTTAATGACATTATTTCATAACCTTCCGCTGTGGATTTGATGAAGCTTCGCCGCTGCTGACGGTGCCATTGTCCGCAGTCATGAGGTGGGCGGCTCGTCTCCCTGGGGTCCGCGGTAACTGCTGCTTCCGCGGTGACTGCTGCTTCCTCTGTGACTGCTGCTTCCGCGATGACTGCTGCTTCCGCGGTGACTGCTGCTTCCGCTGTGACTGCTGCTTCCGCGATGACTGCTGCTTCCGCGATAACTGCTGCTTCCGCGATGACTGCTGCTTCCGCGATAACTGCTGCTCCCGCGATAACTGCTGCTTCCGCGATGACTGCTGCTTCCGCGATAACTGCTGCTCCCGCGATAACTGCTGCTTCCGCGATAACTGCTGCTTCCGCGATAACTGCTGCTTCCGCGATAACTGCTGCTTCCGCGATAACTGCTGCTTCCGCTGTGACTGCTGCTTCCGCGGTGACTGCTGCTTCCGCGATAACTGCTGCTTCCGCGATAACTGCTGCTTCCGCGATAACTGCTGCTTCCGCGGTGACTGCTGCTTCCGCGGTGACTGCTGCTTCCTCTGTGACTGCTGCTTCCGCGATGACTGCTGCTTCCGCGGTGACTGCTGCTTCCGCGATAACTGCTGCTTCCGCTGTGACTGCTGCTTCCGCGGTGACTGCTGCTTCCTCTGTGACTGCTGCTTCCGCGATAACTGCTGCTTCCGCGATAACTGCTGCTTCCGCGATAACTGCTGCTTCCGCGATAACTGCTGCTTCCGCTGTGACTGCTGCTTCCGCGGTGACTGCTGCTTCCTCTGTGACTGCTGCTTCCGCGATGACTGCTGCTTCCGCGGTGACTGCTGCTTCCGCTGTGACTGCTGCTTCCGCGATGACTGCTGCTTCCGCGATAACTGCTGCTTCCGCGATGACTGCTGCTCCCGCGATAACTGCTGCTTCCGCGATGACTGCTGCTCCCGCGATAACTGCTGCTTCCGCGATGACTGCTGCTTCCGCGATAACTGCTGCTTCCGCGATAACTGCTGCTTCCGCGATAACTGCTGCTTCCGCTGTGACTGCTGCTTCCGCGGTGACTGCTGCTTCCTCTGTGACTGCTGCTTCCGCGATGACTGCTGCTTCCGCGGTGACTGCTGCTTCCGCGATAACTGCTGCTTCCGCTGTGACTGCTGCTTCCGCGGTGACTGCTGCTTCCTCTGTGACTGCTGCTTCCGCGATAACTGCTGCTTCCGCGATAACTGCTGCTTCCGCGATAACTGCTGCTTCCGCTGTGACTGCTGCTTCCGCGATGACTGCTGCTTCCGCGGTGACTGCTGCTTCCGCTGTGACTGCTGCTTCCGCGATGACTGCTGCTTCCGCGATAACTGCTGCTTCCGCGATGACTGCTGCTTCCGCGATAACTGCTGCTCCCGCGATAACTGCTGCTTCCGCGATAACTGCTGCTTCCGCTGTGACTGCTGCTTCCGCGGTGACTGCTGCTTCCGCGATAACTGCTGCTTCCGCTGTGACTGCTGCTTCCGCGGTGACTGCTGCTTCCGCTGTGACTGCTGCTTCCGCGATAACTGCTGCTTCCGCTGTGACTGCTGCTTCCGCGATAACTGCTGCTTCCGCGATAACTGCTGCTTCCGCGATGACTGCTGCTTCCGCGATAACTGCTGCTCCCGCGATAACTGCTGCTTCCGCGATAACTGCTGCTTCCGCGATAACTGCTGCTTCCGCGATAACTGCTGCTTCCGCGGTAACTGCTGCTTCCGCGATGACTGCTGCTTCCGCGATAACTGCTGCTTCCGCGATAACTGCTGCTTCCGCGGTGATTGCTGCTTCCGCGGTGACTGCTGCTTCCGCGATAACTGCTGCTTCCGCGATAACTGCTGCTTCCGCGGTGACTGCTGCTTCCGCGGTAACTGCTGCTTCCGCGATGACTGCTGCTTCCGCGATAACTGCTGCTTCCGCGATAACTGCTGCTTCCGCGATGACTGCTGCTTCCGCGATGACTGCTGCTTCCGCGATAACTGCTGCTTCCGCGATAACTGCTGCTTCCGCGATAACTGCTGCTTCCGCGATAACTGCTGCTTCCGCGATAACTGCTGCTTCCGCTGTGACTGCTGCTTCCGCTGTGACTGCTGCTTCCGCTGTGACTGCTGCTTCCGCGGTGACTGCTGCTTCCGCTGTGACTGCTGCTTCCGCGATGACTGCTGCTTCCGCGGTGACTGCTGCTTCCGCGGTAACTGCTGCTTCCGCGGTGACTGCTGCTTCCTCTGTGACTGCTGCTTCCGCGATGACTGCTGCTTCCGCGGTGACTGCTGCTTCCGCTGTGACTGCTGCTTCCGCGATGACTGCTGCTTCCGCGATAACTGCTGCTTCCGCGATGACTGCTGCTCCCGCGATAACTGCTGCTTCCGCGATGACTGCTGCTTCCGCGATAACTGCTGCTCCCGCGATAACTGCTGCTTCCGCGATAACTGCTGCTTCCGCGATAACTGCTGCTTCCGCGATAACTGCTGCTTCCGCGATAACTGCTGCTTCCGCTGTGACTGCTGCTTCCGCTGTGACTGCTGCTTCCGCGATAACTGCTGCTTCCGCTGTGACTGCTGCTTCCGCGGTGACTGCTGCTTCCGCTGTGACTGCTGCTTCCGCGATAACTGCTGCTTCCGCTGTGACTGCTGCTTCCGCGATAACTGCTGCTTCCGCGATAACTGCTGCTTCCGCTGTGACTGCTGCTTCCGCTGTGACTGCTGCTTCCGCGATAACTGCTGCTTCCGCTGTGACTGCTGCTTCCGCGATAACTGCTGCTTCCGCGATAACTGCTGCTTCCGCTGTGAC
>NC_091569.1:2127181-2134681 GCF_042767895.1 Penaeus vannamei | reverse complement strand
TTTTTCGTTGGCTTCGTGTGCCTTACTCTGCCTCCCGAAGCTTTTTTTCTTTTTCTTGTTTTTTTTTTCTTTTTTTTTTTTCTGGTTGGCTTCGTGTGCCTTACTCTGCCTCCCAACGTTTTTTTTTCTTTCTCTCTTTCTTTTTCTTTTTTTCTTTTTTTTCGATGGCTTCGTGTGGCTTACTCTGCCTCCCAACGTTTTTTTTTTCTCTTTCTTTTTCTTTTTTTCTTTTTTTTTCGTTGGCTTCGTGTGCCTTACTCTGCCTCATTCTTTTTCTTTTTTTCTTTTTTTTTCGTTGGCTTCGTGCGCCTCCCGAAGCTTTTTTTTTCGTTTTCTTTTTCTTTTTTTCTTTTTTTCGTTGGCTTCGTGTGCCTTACTCTGCCTCCCGAAGCTCATTTCCCTGCCGGCGAGTCACCCTCCCTGGCGCCACCTTCTGTTCTTAAGTTCTATTGATGTCGTTTTCCGAGGGCGTGGGTTGGCCTTCTTGGTTTCTTACCTTATTGGTTTCTTGGTTTCTTGCCTTCTTGGTTTCTTGGTTTCTTGCCTTCCTGGTTTCTTGGTTTCTTGCCTTCTTGGTTTCTTGCCTTCTTGGTTTCTTGGTTTCTTGCCTTCTTGGTTTCTTGCCTTCTTGGTTTCTTGGTTTCTTGCCTTCTTGGTTTCTTGGTTTCTTGCCTTCTTGGTTTCTTGGTTTCTTGGTTTCTTGCCTTCTTGGTTTCTTGGTTTCTTGCCTTCTTGGTTTCTTGGTTTCTTGCCTTCTTGGTTTCTTGGTTTCTGGTTTCTTGCGTTCTTGGTTTCTTGGTTTCTTGCCTTCTCGTCTTCTTGGTTTCTTGGTTTCTTGCCTTCTCGTCTTCTTGGTTTCTTGGTTTCTTGCGTTCTTGGTTTCTTGGTTTCTTGGTTTCTTGCGTTCTTGGTTTCTTGGTTTCTTGGTTTCTTGCGTTCTTGGTTTCTTGGTTTCTTGCCTTCTCGTCTTCTTGGTTTCTTGGTTTCTTGCCTTCTCGTCTTCTTGGTTTCTTGCCTTCTCGTCTTCTTGCTTTCTTGGTTTCTTGGTTTCTTGGTTTCTTGGTTTCTTGCCTTCTTGGTTTCTTGGTTTCTTGCCTTCTCGTCTTCTTGGTTTCTTGGTTTTCTGTCCTTGTTCTGTTGTCTTTTTTTTCATTTTGCTTTCTCGCCTTGGTTTCTTGCCTTCTCGTCTTCTTGGTTTCTTGGTTTCTTGCGTTCTTGGTTTCTTGGCTTTCTGTCTCCTTGTTCTGTTGTCTTTTTTTCATTTTGCTTTCTCGCCTTCTTGGTTTCTTGGTTTCTTGTTTTTTTTTAATTCTTGTTCTATTGTCTTTTTGTCATTTTGCCTTCACGCTTTTTGATTTTTTTTTTTTTTCTCTCTCTATTGTCTTTTTGCTAGTTTGTTTTCTTACCTTCTTGTTTTTTTGTTTGTTTGTTTTTGTTTTGTTTTTGTTTTTTGCCTTTTTTGTCTCTTTTCTTTTTCTTTCTTCCTTTTTTTAAGGGGGGGGGCGATGTCATTTGCTTGATTTTATTTGTTTTTAATTTCGATAGCGTAGTGTTCTTTCTCGTTTGTTCTCGTGTTGTTTCTCTTTTGATCGAATGAAGTCTTTTTTCTTCTTTTTCTCTAATTCCTTCATTCTAATCTATTATCCCTCTGCATCTCTTTCATCATCATTATCCGTCTTCTCCATCATTCTCTTCCTTAATCCTTATTTTCCTTCTCCATTTTCTATCTTTATATACCTTCTCCTTTTACCCTTATCCTTTCTTCTTCTCTCTCTCTAATTCCCGCTGTCTCATTCCGTCTCTAAATTATCGTTTTCGTCTCCCACTAGTTCCGCAAATGCTCATAATTTCTCTCGCTCCTTAGCTCACCTCCTTCCTTCATCTCACTCCTCTCTCCTGTTCCTCTCTCTGTACCCCGCTCCCCTTCTCTCTTATTCTCCCCCACTTCCTTCTCTATCCTCCTCCCTCTCTCCTTCTCCTCCTCCTCTTCCTCTTCTTCTCCTCCTCCTTCTCCCCTCTCCTCTCCTCTCCTCCTCTCCCTTCCCCATCGCTCCTCCCCTCTCCCCTTCTTTCTTATTCCCCCTTCCCCCTTCTCCACCTCTTCTTCTTCTCCTCTATCTTTACCCCTCTACCCTTCTCTCTCCTATCTCCCCTCTCCTCCTCATTTCCCCCTCTCTCTTCTCCTCCTCCTCCTCACCTCCTCCTCTCCCTCCTCTCCCCCTCTCCTCCTCCTCTCCTCCCCCTCTCCTCCTCCTCTCCTCCTCTTTCCCTCTCCTCCTCTCCCTCTCTTCTCCCCCTCTCCTCCTCCTCCTCACCTCCTCTCCTCCTCTCCCACTCTCCTCCCCCTCTCCTCCCCCCTCGTAAGAGGATCGCGCCGCCGCCAGTCTACCAGATGAAAAATACTTGGATTTAATCATCTCGTCAGCGCTCATCCGCGTAGCACATTCTTGATTAACTTTAATATCGATTTCAGCCTCTCACCCTCTCCCTCCCCTCCTTCCCCTCCTTCCCCTCCTTCCCCTCCTTCGCCTCCATCCCCTCCTTCGTCTGATCCCCCCTCGCTCGTCCCCTGGCTTTTCCCTTGGCTTTTCCCTTCCAGCTTCCGTTCCCTCTTCTCGTACTCTTGTTTTTCGTCTTCTTGCCTTTCATTTCTTCTACTTGTTTTCCCCTCCCGCTCGAGTTTCCCCTCTTTCTTTTCTCTCTTTCTTCTCTCTCTCGCTCTCGCTCTCTCTCTCTCTCTCTCTCTGTCTCCCTCTCTCTCTCTGTCTCCCTCTCTCTCTCTCTCTCTCTCTCTCTCTCTCTCTCTCCCTCTCTCTCTCTCTCTCTCTCTCTCTCTCTCTCTCTCTCTCTCTCTCTCTCTCTCTCTCTCTCTCTCTCTCTCTCTCTCTTTCTCTCCTTCCCTCGATTCCCCTCCTCCGCGCACTTTCTTCCTCGTCTCCCCTCTTTGCCTCACACTCTCTTCCTCGATCCCCTTCCCCACCACTCTTTCTCCCCTCGTCTTCCTCTCTCTGATTACCTCCCTTATCCTCCCCTCTCCTTCTCTCGACCCTCGCTCTCTCTCTTCTCCCTCTCCCATCCTCTTTTCTCTCCCTCCCTCTTCTTCCTCCCACGTCCCCTCGCTTACACACTCCCCCCACTCTCGTCTCCCTCCCCCACTCCCCTCTCGTCTCTCTCCCCCACCCTTCCTCTCTCACCCTCCACGCACCCCCCCTGTCTCCCTCCCCCACCCCCCACCTTCTCGTCTCCCTCCCCCACCCCCCACCCTCTCGTCTCCCTCCCCCACCCTCCCTCTTCCCCCCCCCCCACCCTCCCTCTCGTCTCCCTCCCCCACCCTCCCTCTCGCATCCTTCCCCCACCCCCACCCCTCTCGTCTCCCTTCCCCACCCCCCACCCTCTCGCCTCCTTCCCCCACCCCCTCTCTCGTCTCCCTCCCCACCCCACCCTCCCTCTTTCCCTCCCCCACCCTCCCTCTCGTCTCCTCCCCCACCCTCCGTCTCGTCTCCTTCCCCCACCCCCCACCCTCTCGTCTCCTTCCCCCACCCCCCACCCCTCTCGTCTCCTTCCCCCACCCTCCCTCTTCCCCCTCCCCACCCTCCCTCTCGTCTCCCTCCCCCACCCTCCCCCACCCCCCTCTCGTCTCCCTCCCCCACCCCCTACCCTCTCGTCACCCTCCCTCCCCCCCTGTCTCCTCCCTCTCTCGTCTCCCTCCCCCCCCCTCCCTCTCCCCCCTCCCCCCACGCCCCCCAGTTTCTATGACGTGAATATTCATAGACTTGTATAACGAACCGTGCTTCAACATGGGTATTTTTCCCTCCTACGCTATCCTTTGTCCCGAATCTAAGCACAATTTTGACTAATTAGTGATAGATCTAACCTTAATTAGCCGTCATTATTCCAACTATTTCGCTCGACGGCATAAGCACGAGGAAAACAACTTTTTTTTTCTCTCTCTCTCTCTCTCTCGTCTTTCTTCCACTTTTTTTCAGCCTTTTAATTTTTTTTTTCGTCTTTTTCTTTGATCTCCAACAACCTTTTACCTTTAATTATCGCCCTCTTTCCTCTCTCCTATTACACCAATTATCTTTCCCTCTTTGATTCATCACCTTTCCTTCTCCCTCTTTCATTCTCCCTATTTCTTCCCTGAAAAATATTCGCACAATTTGCAAATAGGAAGATAACAAACTTAACTTAATCCACACCAAACACGCGAACTTATTAATCTAATGACTTTTAAATACCGATCGTATATTTTCATCCGTTTTTTGGTTTACGAACATTAAATTATCTACTGTGATCGAGCCCGCAAAAAAAAAAAAAAAAAAAAAAAAAAAAAAAAAAAAAAAGCTAAAATACAATCATGTCCATGGATGCAGCGGCCGGTGCTTCATTCTTGCAATTTTTATGGCAATATGATAATTCCAATCGAGGCATTTTGTTTGGAAATGGATACGCGTTTTTTAGATCAAGCTTCCGATTTTTTTTTTCTTTTTTTTTTTCTTTTTTTTCGAGTCAAAAATGATTTCGTAGGAATGATTAATGCCGTGATAAGTACTGCCCACGTGTTTGTTTGTTTGTTTGTTTTTCTTATGTCTGTGATGATGTCCCTCACTCTGTCAACGTTTTATCTTGGGGAATACAATGGCGGTTGCCAGTGAGTTATTTTTGAGGTGTTTTTGATGGATTTTTCTTTTTTTACGGACATGGGTATCCTGTGATTGTTGGGAGTGCCAGAAGTGTTGAGAAAAAGGGATAAGAGACAATTTTAACAAGATGGAGACGAAGGGAAGAAGGCGAAGAGGGAAAGGGGGAGAGAGAGAGAGAGAGAGAGAGAGAGAGAGAGAGAGAGAGAGAGAGAGAAAGAGAGAAAGAGAGAGAGAGAGAGAGAGAGAGAGAGAGAGAGAGAGAGAAAGAGAGGGAGAGAGAGAGAGAGAGGGGGGAGGAGAAAGAGAAAGAGAGACGGGTGGGGAGACTTAGTAACAGTTTAGCGTAGAAAAAGGAAATGGAGAAACATGTGAGGAAAAAAGGAGTGAGTGAAATATAAAAGAAAATAAAGAGCTAGAAAGATATAGATAGATAAACATAGAGAGCGAAAGAGTGAAAGAAAGAAACTGACGCTATACATCATTGTTTGAAAAAATGAAGACTTTCCAAACTCTGATTTACGAGAAATTAACTCGATTCTTACTCTCCTCCCTCGTGTCTTTGCGGGTAGGGGGGAGGGGGAGGGGGAGAGGGAGGGGTAATGCAAGTAGAAGCATAAATGTTATCCTGTGTTACTTCCCCATTCCGTGCCAACCGTGTCTTTTTCAACCATTTTCTCAATTTCACATATAATCACTGGTCATGATGATTCATATTTTGTTGTAGTGTAAATATCTCTCTTCTATACCAATGCTCTCTGATTAATCTTGTTTATTTGTTCGAAGATGGAAAGTATGGCTTATCATAGCACGATGTAAGATCAAATTAGTAATATTAGAATGTGTGTAATTCATCTTCAACGTGTTTTGTTTGTTGTTTGTCATGGAGACACTGTGATATGAATTAGTTTTGTCTTTTAGATGTATAGTGTATTCATAATTATACGTGTACATTTCCGTGATGCAGAAAGATTGATATGCTTATGCTATTTTGTTTTATTTAAGATAAAAACATTTTATCATACACAAATGTGAATTAAACTTCACTCTCTTCTACTGAGTAATACATTTGAATTTCTTATTACTGTGATTTCAGTCAGTACAAGTTTTCCAAGAACTCGCAAAATATCGTGAAAGAAATATTTAGCAGCACCGCTAGCATTTATTCCGTTCCATGCTGTCTTCAAAGGAGGAAAAGAGTAAGATGCTGGGTCATACACGTCCTTGGTCATTTCTGTTGTCTCTACTGTGACCTATGACCTCGGAGTTACCAAGGCGTTTTCAGATTGGGTTTTCTTAGTTGTGGAAAAGAGTAGTGATGGGGAGGGAGGGGAAAGTTCCTGGACATCATCAAATAATGTGTTTCACGGGTCTAATGTGGTGCTTTTAGTAGATTTGTTGATATCGACGGCGTGGACTTGAGCTAAGAAAGTTAATCATTGTGTATGCCCGATGGTGTGACGCGAGATCCATTTCCTAGCTTCTGTAATTCCATCAATTCTACCTATTTCAAGAGCCCATACCCCTCCCCCCGTCTCCCTCCTATTTCTCATATGCCTCCCCCCACCCCCGCTCCCCATCCCTCCCTTCTCCTCCGACGAAGACAAGAGGTAGAGCGAATTTCCTTCGCTCAGAGCTACGGCCCCGCCAACACCGCCGGCTTGCGAGACACAATCTGGCCTTTCGCACAAGTCTATCGAGCGTAGCAATTACCAGGCTTTGGGTAAATGTCTCTTATTTGTTTGCTTGCTTTCGCAGCGCCGCGCCGCCACTGCAATATGTGCCTGTGAAATGGATGGTCGGAAGCACTCTAAGTCGGCAACCCGCGGCATTGTTCCCCGACACGCTCTACTGGGTAATGGCACGTAGATGGGCTTCGCCAAATAGATGAAAGTATCCAGCACCGTCTAATTTAGTTTGGATTCGAGTCACGTGTGCGCTGCGCTTCTTGGGTTTTCACTTGTTTCTCATAGCGCCCCGGGGATTTGCCGCGCGCCGGCTATAAAATAGAAAATGGCGCGTGCTGCCTGTAAGTTAGTCTCCTTTTATTACAGCTGGCTCAAGCCTACCCTTGTCTTACTTTCTCTGAAGTTAGCAAATGCCTTCAGTCTCCGAGGAACTGCAACAGATTTTTGGGGGCGATGCTCCGAGCCAATGTTCGGTTTAACTGCGCGCTTTTTCATAAGGAGAAGTCTTAGGCTCGACTCCGTTGCAGGGTCTTTTTTGGAATTAATTTCGTCATTATGGCATCGTTATCTCTCTTGCGCTTTTAACGGATGACTTTCCCGCTGTTCCCCGAAGGCGCCCGAACGAAGTCTTCGCGTAAAAGGAGAAACAAAAGGTGCCCAAAAAGCAAAGGCCATAAGAAGCGTGGAGGTTATACGAAGAAAAGAAGCCAAAGCGGGTGCAATAAATAGCAAGGCACATGGCGACCATAAATCCACGAGACAATATGCTGCTGCTAGACATCTCCTTGGTGATGGTGGTGCTTGGAGGTAGTTGCAGTGGGGGAGGAGTTGGGGCGGTGGTTGTGGTAGTTGAAGGGGGGGGGAGGGGCGAGGCAAACCACGCTCCTAACAACCAATTAACACAAGCACGACCGACCTACCAATGCTAAATCCCCCGTCTTCACCGCCCCCAACCACCTCCACTGCTAGCTCAACTGCCCTACAACGCCCACCACCCCACACCTTCTGTGCCTACAGCCGCACCGCCCCCCCCCCCCCCCGCGCGACCAGCCATCCCATCAGCAATAGTAGCCAAGTGCCACCATCACGTTTGGCCCGGGTGTTACTGAGGGTACTAAAGCGAGCACTTCATTCCTCCCGCAATATTGGTCCGGCGGCGTTTCTTTCGGGGC
>NC_091569.1:2122181-2124681 GCF_042767895.1 Penaeus vannamei | reverse complement strand
CCAGTGACTTAGCGACGACGAAGCCATTCCTCCTAATCCAGACTTACCTTAAGACGCGGAAAATATCTCCAACTGATGTACGATCCCATTAATGTAGAATCCATTGTCTCGCTCAACGACGCCGGATGGATGGGCTCTCGTCAGCGCCACTTGCAGGAGAGCTTACGGAAGAGCTTATCTGTGGAAGCTGATCCTCGAAGGCGGGAGATTTCTGTCGGCGAGGCGCGGCTGGAGGAGGGGCTGTGCAGGGTGTCCGTCTATATTTCGATTTTTCCGTCTATATGTCTCTCTTTTTTCAGTGTTTTGTCTTTTGGTAAGAGGTATTTAGGGTATTTTCGGAAGGGTATTTTAGTTGGAATTCCTCGCTGGTCACGATAAAACGGATGGCAGTGAGTGGTCCTCGATGAATCTGATAATTATAGCGAAGGAAATGGTAGAACGGTGTTTTCGCTCCCCGTTTCTTTGCTTTCTTTCTTTCTTTTTTTTTTAAAGCTTCATCTAAAGTCACGATGATTCCCTTCAGATACCTAAGCCTAGATAAACATTAAAATTTCCCCCAAGTGTCAAAAGAGCCAGGGAGCAGATCCGCTTTAACAAGGGATCTTCCTTATTTTTTCATATTTTTTTTCTTTTTTTCGTCTCTGCTTTGATTTCTGGTCGTGTCTAGGGAATATGACCTAACAAGGTAATTAATTTCATTTTGCAATTCCCTGCCATCACAAGTTACTGTGAGAGCAATACTAAATGCGTCAACACAAAGGGAAGAACGGGTTAATCTATTGCATAATGTAAATGTGAAATCCTTCATTAAAAAGCCTTTAATCACATCATGTTCCCTGGTAAGATAAAGAATGAAATCATTCTAATCTAAGCGTTATTGAATATAATCCATACCATTTCCCCCCCCCCTTTCTGTCTGTTAGAAAATCCAATATCCATCATTAATATCAAAAAGATTACAAGGCCCGATCCCTCCCCTCCTCCCCACCCCCCTCCCCCACCCCCCGATTGCATAATTTTACGAGCGATTACAAACAATTGTATTTTGATTATAACAGGCATTTCCCCGATTATCTCCCAAACACAAAAGTAAATGGAGCTCACCAACGTCACACTCTGCGGGGAAGTGTAGAGTCCAGCGAGTAAATATTTGTCCAGAGAGAGAACTATGCAGACATTGTAGGGAAGGAGAGGGCGAGGGCCAGCGTGTGTGAGTGTGCGTGCGTGTGTGTGTGTGTGTGTGTGTGTGTGTGTGTGTGTGTGTGTGTGTGTGTGTGTGTGTGTGTGTGTGTGTGTGTGTGTGTGTGTGTGTGTGCGTGAGTGTGTGTGTGTGTGTGTGTGTGTGTGAGTGTGTGTGTGTGAGTGTGTGTGTGTGTGTGCTCTGTGGCGGTTTGTGTCTTGCTTGCTCGTGTTATTACGGTTCCTCTCTTGCTCCCCTTTTCGTTCAGGTGTTTGGTTCTTTATCCGGCTGTCTCCGCTTCGGAAATGTACGTGCATTTATTTATGAGTAAAGAGGTTACACTACCTATAGGCCTAAATCTATATCTGTATCTATATCTCTGTCTGTCCACACACACGCGCACGCACACACGCACACGCACACCCACACGCACACGCACACGCACACGCACACGCACACGCACACGCACACGCACACACACACATACACATACACACATACACACACACACACACACACACACACACACACACACACACACACACACACACACACATATATATATATATATATATATATATATATATATATATATATATATATATATATATATGTCTATATATATGTACGTATGTATGTATGTATCCATCTATCTATCTATCAATCTGCCAATCTATCTATCTATCTATATATGTACTTGAATATATACATATATATCTATATCTATATCTTTATACATACATATATATATATATATATATATATATATATATATATATATATATATATATATATATATATATATGCATATATACATTCATTTGTGTTTATGTCTATATCCATATCTTTATCTGTATATACAAACATAAATACATGTGTGTTTGTGTGTGTGTGTTTTCTCTACGTCCTGATATGAGTGTCTGCATGTCTGTACGAATGTATGTGTATCCAAATGTTTGTCTCTGTCTTGTGAATATGTGCATGTGATCTTTCGATTGAAGTTTCACTGTTTCGCGCATTCTGAACCAAATTATCCATCGGAAAGAACAGGAGAAACCGAAACCAGTCAGACCCAAGAAGGACAGAGGCTTCAAACTAAGATACCCCGCGTGGCCTGTGTGGAGTGCAATGAATAGATTCGCTGTGACTGTTTCGTTCCTCGGCCACACCACGGCTTTGGCTCTGGGTGTGGCTTCCGAGAAACGACTTGGGGATCAAACGCTCGAGGGACGGCTTGCTTATGTAATTCTAGGCTGTTTTCTTAGAAGCGAAGCCCTTTGTCGAGAGAGAATTGCGGCCTTCGATAACTTATTCCTAAGA
>NC_091569.1:2114681-2117181 GCF_042767895.1 Penaeus vannamei | reverse complement strand
ACCTCTTCCTAATCCTTCTTATCCCTCTCCCCCTTTACCTAGCCTTTCTCTGGACTGCCTCCTCCCTTCCTATCCTTTCCTCTGACCCCCTTCCCCATCCCCATCCCCATCCCCATCCCCTTTCCTCACACACAGCCGCTTCTCCTGCCAACAGCACAAAGCATTCCGCAACCAACGATATTATGTAGGTTTCGTACCCTCTGCCGTCCCTGTTTTTCGTGTCTTTCTTTATCTATCCCTTTCTCTGTCGTTTCTTTTCCTTTCTTGTTTAAGTGTTTTTTGTTTGTTTGTTTTTTCAGGTTATTTGTTCATTTTATTGCTACCGACCACGAGTATTTCCCTGTTCCGTCTTTCTTTTCTTTCTTTTTTCCGTTTACATTTTGTTTCGTTGGTTTCAGCTTCACCAGCTATGATATTCCTCTCCTTTTCTTTCATTTCCCTTCTACCTCTTTCTTTCCATTTTCCATTTTCCGCCGCGTCCCTTTCCTAATCCACGTCCGCTCTCATCTCGAGTTACTCCACTAGCAGGAGATAGTTTGGGTCTCTCGGGCTCGCTGTTCTTGAAGCTTGTTACGAAAGAATAGTCTCCCCTTTTTCACCTCTAGCTGGGCAGGAATAGCCGAGGGTCGTCGTTGCGTCTAGCCAAGAATGGTCGTTGCGGCTAACTAAGCCACAGTAGTCGTTGCTCAGGAAGTTAGTGTCGTTGTGACTCACGGAGGGAGATGGTCGTTGCACACGAGGTCGCGGAGTGCAAGCGCCGTCAAGATTCGGGGGTTTAAGGTCACGACTTTGATAGAGGATTACCATTAATTAGAGAGGGGCCGGTATCACCAGCGGAACAAGGGGGTTTGCGTCCGACCGCCTCTGCTTACCCGCCCCGCCCCCCCCCCCCCCGGCCACGCGGGACGCAGGACGGCAGCCCTGTTTCCAGTGGCCGGCACGCGAGCTGGAGCAGGGGCGTAGAGGGAGCCGGGGCCGCTAATGCCTTCTGCAGTCTACGGTCCCCCGGCTATCAGCTCGCCGTCACCAGCACGTCGGGGATATAAATGATGCTGGGGCCTCCGTTCTCCCTTATTTTCACTCGTGGTGGATGGTGCCGTCCACAGGTTATGACAATAATTTTTCATCTCACGCAAGATTGCCTGGCCCTGAGATGATGTTGCGTCATAGTGGACTCTCCCTCTTTCTCTCCCTTCCCGCTCTCTCTCTCTCTCTCTCTCTCTCTCTCTCTCTCTCTCTCTCTCTCTCTCTCTCTCTCTCTCTCTCTCTCTCTCTTTCTTTCTCTCTCTCTCTCTCTCTCTCAATCCCACCCCGTATCCATCATCATCCCCCTTTTCCTTTTCATCCTCCTCTCTTTTTCCCACACCCTTTCCCTTGCCCTACCCTTCTTCCTCTCCCTCTCCCTTTCTCTTCCCCTTATTCCTCTCCCTTTCCCTCTCCCTCTCCATCTCCCACCCCCCTCAATCTCTCACTCAGAGTAAACATTACACCTTCCCTCCATATCCTCTGACGCCGACAAAGGTATAAGGGCGGTTCATTCTTCTGATGAATTTTCCGAGTTCATAAGCTCTCCGTCAAAAGCCACAGCCACGCAAAGTTTTGTACACACCCCGTGGAACTTTTCCCCCGGAGGCTGAGCAGCGCGCTGGAAATACGGCCTCGCTACCAAGCCCTGTTCTTTATATAAAGTGCTGTGTCCTGCAATGTGTGGTATTACATGCCCGTTTGTCATGGCGAAACCACACCATTAGGAGACTGAAAATGTGTGTTTGTGTATATAGTGGGGCTTGTATGTGTTCCTCCATCTTTTTTTTCTGTGTCTGTATCTGTTTTTTTATGGCAGTGTTTTTTCAAGTCAGATTAAAAGGGGTTGTCTGTGTTTTTTTAATGTTGTGATGTAGAGCCGCAAAGAGGTGGAAGTTTTAATGTGTATTTCCGTATGGTACATGTATGTGCGTTCATCCCCCGAGCCTGGGAGGGGGATGGCGCTGGATAGGGCAACGCAAAGTAGCCGGGGATAGAAGAGCTTTTAGAAGCGGGACAGTATGGGATGCTGTGTCGATTACGGGAGGCGACCATGGGGATAGGGGGTGGGCGGGGGGGGGGGGGGAGAGGTGAACAGAAGATAAAATAAAAAAAAAAAAGCACCTGCGCTGAAACTGCTCCGGATGCCAGCTAATGGTGATTCCGTCGTTTGCCGCACCTGCCTGCTAATTTTACGTCGGCGGAATTCCGTACTTGTTCTGCAGCGCCGCCGACTGCGACAGCACGCGTTTCCCCAAGTTAATACGGTCTTCAACTTTTACTGATGGAACTTTTTACCTCTACTTTCGCTACTCCACGCGCTGTGCTATCATTGTTGCTGCTTTCACTGCGCTGCTGCTGAGATTACAAACTGGGGAGTTCAAAGTAGCATGAGAGAACTCTGGGAAAAATGTGCTAATGGAGTTAGCAGCAAAAGGGGAAGAATACGAGAGCGAGAAAGAGAAAGAGAAGGAGA